>NC_056732.1:435659362-435671862 GCF_019279795.1 Protopterus annectens | reverse complement strand
AGAAATATGTTCCCAATTACCCTTTTCCTCCCCATCATACCTCAACCAGTTGCTGTCTACCTGAAGAAAAGTTCTCTGCAGTCTACTTGGGGTATAAAAATATCTAAACATTTCAAAGCAAAAATACTAAATCTTTTAGATGTTTTTGCATATTTGGAAGATATATATATATCTATATATATATATATATATATATATATATATATATATATATATATATATATATATATACACACACACACACACACACACACATATATATATATATATAAATATATAAATATATAAATATATATATATATATATATATATATATATATATATATAGAGAGAGAGAGAGAGATTCACTTTATAATCTCGAAATACTGAAATATCGAATTTCAATATCTTGAAACTATAAAGCTGAAAAATTAAAAACCCGAAATTTTAAAACCGCGAACTTACAAACCATGAATGTAACACAAACAAAACACTACCCCCACAAACACAAATACACCTACCTGCCGACACTGCAAAAAAAAAAAAAACAACACACACAAACACAACAAAACTAACACACACACAAACAATCTTGCTAAAAGCAGGGGGGGCAAGCCCCAATGCACCCCACACCCCCCTACTTATATATACTAACTCCAAGGTCGCACTAAACACACAAACACATAAAACTCACCACTACACACACTCACACACACTAAAATCCCTACCCAATACCCTTACAAAAACACCACTTACCTCAAACCCCAGCTAATCAGGATCAACTTATTCACAACCCCACCAGGGGCAGCAATATCCTAGACCTGGTCATTACCAACATGGGCAACCCGTGTTCCACACCAGAGGTCAATTCCTCGTTGGTCAGATCCGACCCCAAGCTATTCACCCTAGACATCCACATCCCGCCCCACCCCCAATTAAGGAAACCACTGTAAAAAACTTCTCCAAAGCCAACTTCACACTTCTTAAGACAGAAGTGGCAAACTTCATGACACCCATGCAGATGGACAATAGAGGTACGACTGCTGAATCCTACACAAATGCACTTTATAAGCACTTACATGCGTGCATGGATCATGCTATCCCTAATAGAACCAAGATGCTATCCTCCAAAAAAAGGAAGCCAATCTGGTGGTCCTCTGCCATAAACAAACTCTACAACAAAAGAAAGAAACTGTTGCAAAAAAGAGTAAAATCCCATGACTGGAGGAACTCCCTAGTCAACCTCAGTAAGAAGCTGAGATTCCTCATAAAATCCTCCAAAGCTAGTTACAAAAACAAAATTGCCACTGACTCTAAAGACAACCACAAAGCATTCTATAGCTATGTCAAGAATCTCAATGGCAACACTCAGATCTGCTCTGAATTACAGCACAATGGCACTAAATATACAGAACCAACTGATATTGCCAACATCCTGGCAAATAGGTTCAATGCTAACTTTACTCCCGTCTCACCCCCTAGAGAGCCCATCTCTACACTGGAAGAATGCAAAGTTCCTGTAATCACGGCTGCACAGGTAAAAAACACACTCTCCAAAGCCAAGAGCACAGCATCCATGGGACCTGACAGTATCCCAGGCTGCATTCTACACGAACTACAGAATGAACTGGCACCCTTCCTAAGTACCATGTTCAAGCATAGCCTCACCTCAGGCTTGACGTACCCCGGGAACTACTGCCCCATTAGCCCGACGAGCCTGGTCTGCAAGACCATGGAACATATCATCATGGAACTCATAAACAAAGACATTGGTAATCTCCAAACTCTGGACCCTACCCAGTTCGGATTTGTAAAAGGCAGATCATGTCTCCTAAACCTGATTGACTTCTTTGAAGCAGTCACCAAAGCCATAGATGTGGGTAAGGTGGTTCACACAGCTTATCTAGATCTCGCCAAGGCTTTCGACACCATCCCCCACTCTGTAATTATAGATAAGCTCACGAAACTAGGTATAAATCCCTATGTCACAAGATGGGTTGCCAACTGGCTCACGGACAGAACCCACAATGTGAAAGTAGCAGACTCCAAATCAGACTTCAGACAAGTGACAAGTGGAGTACCACAGGGTTCAGTCCTGGGTCCTCTCCTGTTTGGTATCTACTTCTCTATAGTACAGGCTAACACAGAAGGTCTTTGGCTAACAAAGTTTGCAGATGACTGCAAACTAGGAGCCATAATCGAAACTCCTAATGATGTGGCCATACTACAAAAGGGCCTCACAGACACAGATGCCTGGTGTCAAAGCCATGGCCTGAAGCTCAATGCCAAAAAGTGTATTGTCATCCCCTTTGGTAAAAACTCTGTACCCATGAACTACCACATAGCTGGTAGTCTACTTAATGCCAAAAATG
This sequence comes from Protopterus annectens, assembly GCF_019279795.1. Lineage (NCBI taxonomy): Eukaryota > Metazoa > Chordata > Ceratodontiformes > Protopteridae > Protopterus > Protopterus annectens. The sequence continues at coordinate 435,669,511 of NC_056732.1, read as the reverse complement.
TGATAAGAGAACTTGGGACACAGGTGGACAGTAGTCTCTCCTTTGATAATCACATCACCACAGTGGTCAGGAAATCCTTCTACGTGGCTCACCTCATCACAAAAGGTTTCTCATCCAGAAAAAAAGAGGTCATTGTTCCCCTCTACTCATCACTCATTAGACCCATTATAGAGTACAACGCCCCTTTTGGTATGTACCTCGCAAGACATCCACAACAACTGGAAAGGCCACAGAAATACCTCACAAAGAGGATTACTGGCCTCAAACAGATGCCCTACGCAGACAGTCTCAAAAATCTCTAGCTTTACTCCGTCGCATATCGCCTACTCAGAGACAATCTCTGCCTAACATACAAAGCTATGTTAAACCCAGAGCTGTTGGACATGCTCCACTTAAAGAAATCCCAATTCCGCCGAGCTAAACACTCTAAGGACCTAAACCTTGTCACCACAATAAACAGAACATGCTGGAGGGATAGATTCCTGTCCCAGAGACTTCCGATACTCTGGAACAGACTATCTATCTATGTCAAACAGAGCTCCCCATTAACACTTCAAGAAAAATCTTGATGATTGGATGGGAAATAGGAAATTCACCCCAGGGATCACTTCTGGAGCTCTGCTCGACAGGGGCACAGGAAAATAATTTTCTTGGGTGGTGAAAGCCAGGGTACATTTTTGGCTAGGCTTAATAGGGCCAATAGCCTAGTACCTACCAATGAACCTATGACCCCCTATTTCTTTTTCTTTGCCTGTAGTCTGATATCAGTCCTTGATAAGGAAGACAATCTCTAACCTGCAGTCTAAAAAATTTCTTGGCTTCCTCCTTTCCCTCTCTAGTTATTTGCTGCCAATACCTTGGTTCCTTTGCCAGTTTTCTCCAATAAATTCTAGCCCCCTCCTGCCTATTTCTGAATCCCTAATTGCAGCCATCCTTATCAGCAGAATCTCCTTTCTCCATTCCTGTGTTAGCTTAGTTCTTAGAATACTTTCTGCTACTTTATAAATATAATATTCTGTATGATTATTGTTATTCTTCTTAAAGATCTGCATCCAAAATCCCAGTCTCTCCTCGTTTCTTGAACTTCCCTCCTGTTTCATCATCATCCCTTTCCACTTTGAATTATAAGATCTGATGTCAATTTTCATTCAATCCTCAACCAGTGGGACTCTGATCTGTTCCTTGATCTGACTCAACTGTTCTACTAGCTCACAGCCGGAAAAAAAAAAAAAAACTTCTGAGTTCTCTTCCTACTCATAATGCTGTAAGGCCAATCTCCCCCAGATCTTGTTTTGCTGCTTTCATGCTTAGACATGGTTGCCTTGGCTCTTGAGCTACTTTTTAGATAAGTGGGATTTTGTTCCTTTTTTTGTGAGATTTCTGCCACCTATAGCTATGCTGTAACTTTCTGCTAATTTCTACTGTGTGTGTTGTGCAGTTTTTTTTCTTTTCTTACCCTTTTTACACACCAGTGTACTTTCTGTTTACCATTGTTGGTATTTTTACCCTTCCTTTACACTGTGGTGTATTTACTTAAAATATCATAGCTGATATCCCCTTTCTCCCTGCCTTTTTCTGTTAAAAAATAATCTCTCTATATATAGTTGTAACATTTGTGTACTGTTTGGTTTGTGTTTGTCTATGCCTCCCTTCACCTTGGTCAGTATGTATGAAAAAGGATTCAAAATATGTGAACAATGTGGGTATAAAATGTCACGCTCGGAGTCCCACCATTTGTGTGTTTACTGTTTGGGCCCTGCCCATCTGAACTCGGAATGCTCTGTTTGTACTGGGTTCAGCCCCAGAGCTCTTATGGAGAGGCTGAACAAGCTAATTTTGAAAGGTCTTCTGCCTTCTCCTTTTTTTACTACTAATGCTGGAATTCAGTCACCTGCTTCAAAACCTTCCAAAAGATCCAGATCCTTGGATTCAGCAGCTTCCACTTCTTTGGAGCTGAAGAAGAAAAAGCTCAAGTTGGATCTGACTGCATCTGGGACCCGACCTTCTTTGGAGCCAATTAAGTTGGTCGCTGCTGCTGTTCCTTCAGATCTGTCTCAGGGTTCTTCAAATCCAATGGTTTCAGATCCGAGGTCTTTGCCTCATACTGTCTACCACTAAGCTTAGACCCAGTGCCCTTCAGAGTGCCCTCGCTTTTTTTTTTAGAGCGGGGCTCTAACTCACTGTCGGTGTGCTCAACTCACTCTTCAGAAGTATCACAGAAGATGATGTGGAGAGGATGATGAGGAAATTCTTCATGGAGTATTTTCAGAAGGGATTTGTCATAGTTCCTACCCCTTCAGATCAGAAACAATGCCTTTTCACTCCCCCACCAAGTGTGGGTCCTCTTCTGACATGACCAGTGGTTTTAGAGTCCCTGGCTCCAAATGTGCCTGGTCCATCTGTGTTGGATCTGAAGATATTGTATTCTTCTGATCTGACTACTACTCCGAGAGCACTGGCTTTGGAACCAGATGACTCTCGGAGCTGAAGCTTCCAGGTCGGACTAGGGGGGATGGGATCAACTCTGAGGTTTTTGGAGCCATCTCTTTCTCCCTGAGCTTTGGCATTTACAGCTTGGCTCCAGCTTCTGCCTCTGGTGTCCAGCCCTTGGAGTGGGGAAGAGGTAGTGGGCCAGAGACTTCTTTTCTCAGCTCTGTTGCCTTCCATCTTCATGGAGCAATCGGCATTTGAGGTTGTGAAGAGGGTATTCTCTGCTCTGTTGGAGTAGGTGACCCCTTCCTCCTCAGATCCAACCCTGACTTTTCATCTGCCTGTGCCCTGTGTTTCTCATTACTCCAGTCTACTGGGACAGCCGGCCCAAAGCTTCCAGTCTGCTGGGTATTGTTATTTCTTCCAACCCTTCTCTGGAACACTCCACTGAAGAAGTTCCTTGGAAGAAAATGTGCAAGAGGAAGCACTTGGACTCCCCCCAGGAGTCTGTCATTGAGGGCACTGACTTCAATGAGGGAGAAGGGTCTCTCAAGTCACCACCCTAGGACATCTCCTTTGTAGACATTCTTGAGATCCTAAGGCAGAAGGGTGGTTGGTCAACCCAAAACCAACTCCTGAGGAGTCAGCGCTTCTGGATGCCTTCGACACTGGCCTGTCTGCCTCCTGGGTCACTCTGCCTACTGAGGACCTTATCAGCTTAGTGTCTTGGCATGTGTGGAAGGAGCCTGATACAATCATGGCGATCCCCAAAAGACCTGATAGGATTCTGGCAACACCAGTCATGAGAGAGCATTGGAGCAAGGGTGTACCATTTGATGCCATAGTCATGGCGGCACAAGGAAGAAAGAACTCACAGAACAGAGTTCCTCTGTCCACCCCCTAACAGGGAATCTAGGGTGTTGGACAGGTTTGGAAATCTTGTATATGCTTCAGTGACATTTATCATCTGATCACAGAATTATTTGGCACACTTCACAAGGTTGCAAAGGGACTTAATCAAGGAGCTTTCCAACTCTCAGGGGACCATTACTGAAGAGGCACAATCTTCTATCGCCTCACAGTTGGCTACCCTTCAATCAATAGCTAATTCATCCATGAGGCTCATTTCACATGCTACAGAAAGCAACTCAAGGGTGGCAGGTTCAGGCATTTCTATTAAGAGGCATGCCTGGATGCGAGTGTGTGATTTTTCAGAGCCCTTTAAGTCATCTTTTGTCAATGCTTCTTTTGATGGCTCCTCCTTGTTTAGCCCCACAGTGAAGGACACACTTTCTGGGTGTGAGAAGGATGGGAAGACCCTGTCTGCAGTGGGCATACATTTTTCGATCCCTCAGCTGACCTTTTCCAGGAACCAGAGAGGAGATTGTCAGACATGGTTCAAGAAATTTCAGGGTCCTTTCCAGGACACAAATGGAGGGAGCTCCCGCAGGAGTGGGAAGGAGTGATTATGGTAGGTGATGCTCCCATGGCAAAGGGGGCCCGCAAAACCAAAGGTCAAGGGATTCCTTTTCCAACAGACCCTTGGCAAAGGGGGCCCGCAAAACCAAAGGTCAAGGGATTCCTTTTCCAACAGACCCTTTCAGTGATCCTGAACAGAGGCCTGATTGCCTTCCTCTGGAGGAAGTCGGAGGTCACTTATCCCTGCAGCAGGAGGTCTGGCGAAGTTTAACAGAAGATACCTGGATGCAGAGGATTTTTTCCAGAGGTTATATTATTCCCTTTTCCCTCATGCCTCCCCATAACCAAGAAAACTCCTGATGTTCCACTCAGGAAAGTAGCCATGCTAGAAATACAAAAGCTGCTAGAAAAAAAGAGTTATCCAGGAAGTCCCTCCAGACCAGATAAAGTCCGGAACCTACTCAAGATTCTTTTTAGTGCCAAAGAATATAGGGGATTAGAGACCAATTTTAGATCTCAGCACACTAAACAAATCAGTTTGGTACACCAAGTTTCAGATGGTCACGGTTCAGTCCATTTTGTCCTTTCTGGGCAAGGACAAATGAATGTGATCAACAGACCTTCAGGATACATACTATCATATCAAGATGAACAGGTGGTCCAAAATGTGCTTACGCTTCAGCTGGGAGCCAGTCATTACCAGTATAGAGAGCTGCCCTTTGGTATTACTACAACCCCCAGGGTGTTTACCGAATGCATGGCAGTGGTAGCAGCTTGCTTGAGGCTGCATGGATTCTGAGTGTTTCTATATTTGGACGACTGGCTCATCACCACCCTGATCAGGCATCAGCTGGTACAAATGAGAGACCATGTGTTGCAAGCCTGTTCTTATCTAGGCATAACAGTCAATTACAACAAGTCACGGTTACAACCCAGTCAAACTCTGGAATTCATAGGGGCAATATTCAGCACAGGGTCATTGATGGCATTGCTTCCCATGTGGAGACTACAGACAATAAAAGCTCAGGTCAGGAAAATAATCTGCAGTACTAGAATTTCAGCCATGGTTGGTTCTACAGGCATTGGGATCAATGTCTGCAGCAATAGTCCTTCTACCCTTGACAAGATATCAAATGAGGATCCTACAGTGTATGCTTCAGGTGCAATGGTCGATAATCTATCAGCCCATGTCTATGAGAATAATTATCTCTCAGGTTTGTAAGTGATATCTTTCCTGGTGGATGCAGTTACAGCAATCTTTACAAGGTCATCCTTTTGTCCTTCCTCAATCCAAGGCCATGGTGACCGTGGTGACCATGGACACTTCCCAGATTGGGTGGGGGGCATTTTCTGGACAAGATGGTCCAGGCCAACTTGCATATCAGTGTTCTGGAGATGATGGCGGTGCTGTTAGTATTGCAAGCATCTCAAAGCTCTCATCCTCTCAGAATGATTGCAGTTCAAATGGACAACATGTCAGTGGTTTGGTATGTCAGTAAACAAGGGGGAACCAAATCCTACCCCTTATGTCAAGAAGCCCTAAGAGTGTGGCAATGGGCGATCACCTCCAACCACTTTCTGTTTACAATGCACATTCCAGGGAAGATCCATTCTACTTCCTCATGAGTGGTCCCTCAACAACAGTGTCAAATATGATCTTCCGGAAGTGGAGCCATGGAGCCAGTCTTGCTGCAATCTTTTCTCATCTCCCCTGAACAACAAATGCAGCAGCTTTTTTGCCTTGATCCCCCCCCTCCAGGGGAGTCACCGAGGGATGCTTTGGCCCATGATTGCCCCCCCCCCAGTCTCCTCAATGCTTATCCCTTGACTCCTTTGATCCACAAATTCCTTCAGAAAGCAGTCAGATTGAAGAGCAGAATCATCCTCATTGCCTGTTATTGGCTTCAACAAATTTGGTTTCCCTTTCTGTGGCCCCCTTAGATTCTGGATCCAGTTTCAGAATTATTGTCTCATCCAACAAGTCTGGTTCTCCCGGACCTGCAAAATCTCAAACTGACTGCATGGTTTCTCCAGTTCCATTAGTAGTCTGGCAGCACATGCTTTCCTCCCATCTGTTCTATTCTCCTGTCTTCACACAAACCCTCTACAAGGAAGCTCTAAAGAAGTAAGTGGAGAAAGTTTGCTTACTGGGCTGAGCAAAATCACACAGACCCCTTTTAGCTCTAATTCATTAGATTCATCATTTTTTGGCAAAATTATTTAAAGGGGGTGCTAGAGCATCTACTGTATAAGTTCAACTCAATGCTATTTCTAATTTTCATGAAGGAGTTTCAAAATTCATCTTTAGCTTCTTCTAAGCTGTGTAAAGCCTATTTGAAAGGCATATTGCTTCTCGGGCCCCCTTGTTCCACCTTGGGATTTAAACCTGGTACGCAGGCCTTAATACATCCCCTTTGATCCAGCAGTTGCATGTGATTTGAAGTTTTTGACATGGAAGACATTCTTTTTAGTGGCCATTATGTCTTCCAGGAGAAATTTGGAGTTAGAGGCCTTGTCTTCCAAACCTCTGTACTTGCTTTTTCACAAAGATAGTGTCTCCTTGCATACCAATGCCTCTTTTCTGCCTAAGGTGGTATCAGATTCCAACATTAACCAGGCCATTCAGCTACCTGTATTTTTCCCCAACTTCACAAATAAGGGAAAGTGCTTGTTGCATTTACTGGATGTTCATAGACAATTGCATTTCTTCTTGCACAGAATAGAGGAGTTTAGAAAATCAGACCAACTTTTTGTTTCCTTTGCATTTGATAAGTTGGGGAAACCAATTACCAAAATAACTTTCTCTAAATGGTTGACAGATTGTATTTCTTTAATTTACAATAGATTGAATTTACTCTTCCAAAAGCATTGAAGGCTCATTCAACCAGGTCTATGGCTACTTCCACAGTATTTCAGTCTAGAGCATCCATGGATGATATTTGTGCAGTTGCTACGTGGTCCAATCCCCATACCTTTATCACTCATTACAAATTGGACATGGTCTTGAGGGGAAGAGTATCCTTCAGTTTGATTGTATTCAAGAATAGCCTTCCTTAGAGTCCACCCACATACTTAGGTAGCTGGGGATTCTGTTGCATTGTTTAAGGAAAACATGAAAATTGACAACATCAAGTAAAGAAGTTATGCACTCACCATACCATTCCATCTATGTTGTCCATTTTCATTCTTCCTCAACCTAACCCCCATCCAGCTCCCTGCCTTTTTTCCTGATAACTTCTGGTGGAGTGAGTGTCACAGGGACACTCTAGGTCCCTTATTTTGAACTCTAGTTATAACAGTGACTTACAAGGTCATTATTGTTTTACAATTTCTGTCTGTCTCAAGCTGTGGAAAAATCTGAGGGAGATTAGGCTTAGAGCATTATAGGTAGGAAGAGAGCTCAAGAGTATTTTAGTGGCTGCAAGCTAGTAGAAAGGCCGAGTCAGATCCGAGTCCCATTGGTTGAGGAAGAATGAAAATGGACAACACAGATGGAATGTTATGGTGAATACATAACTTCTTTTTTCTGCTTGTGCTATGTATAGGAACCTTGTGTAGCTCTGAAATACCCAAGCAAATCAGGCAATCCCAATCTGTCTTGTTCTATTGGAAGAATTAGCTTGTCCCACTTGACTCTTGTTGTCTTTACCTCCCAGATAAAAATCTTCAACGCTTTATTAATTGCTATCCACAACTTCTTCTTTGGTTGATAAAAATATGCCTGACTTATGTATAAGATTAAAGAGACTAAAACATTTTAACTGATTGCATCTTACTATCCATATCCATATAACAGAGCTTCCAATTTCTCAGTTTTTGTATTATAATTTGTCTTGTCTCTTCCACCGTATCTGTAGCTGCCACATGAGGATAATTTTTAATCCAAACTTCTAAATACTTCATTTTATCATGTTCCCATAAATATGGATATTACTGAACCAATTTGTGTGTGGGTACTTGATTTACCATTATTGCCTTTATTTTAGCTTCATTAATTTTGTATCCCAAAAAGATTTGAAACTGTCTCAAAATGTTCCACAGCACTGTAATGTCCTTTTCTGATTTTGTCAGGTGTAAAATAATATCATCTGCAAAGAGAGCCAGCTTTTCTTGACTACTAAACCAATTATATAATTGAATTTCTGAGTCCCTTATTTTCTTTGCCAGTGGTTCAAAATATAATGCAAATAAAAAAGGGGAAAGGGACACCGCTGCCTGGTTCCTCTGCTCAAGCAGAAATTATCAGAGAGGACCTCACCCACTTTAAATTTCACCTTTGATTCCTCATATAGCCTCCTAATCAACTGTAAAATTGTATCAGGGAATGCAAATGCCTCTGTTGTCCTGCTCTTAAAGTCCCAGCATACTTTGTCAAATGCTTTCTCTGCATCAAGACCCACCAACCACAGTGGTATTTTCTTACATTCTGCTTCCTTCTGGATCATTAATGTTCTGTTAATGTTGCCAAATGTTTGCCTCCCCTCCACAAAACCACATCGATCCATATCTATCAATTTTGGCATCACTTTTACCATTCCTTTAGCCATTATAGACATAAACACTTTATGATCATGGTTTAGTATTGAAATGGGCCTGTATGAAGCTGGATCTGATGGATCTTTACCCTCTTTAGGTATTACAGCTACCACCTCTTTCTTCCAAGATGTTGGTACTTCTCCTCCTCTTAAAATACTGTCTAAGCAAAACTTTGCAGATCTTTATCAGTTTTTTCCCCTCTTAGCTTCTAAATGTCTAGAGGAATACTATCTATTCCTGTGTACTTCCCTGCAGATTGGTTATACATCACCATTTTTATCTCATCTCCTCATATCCAAACTGTTAGTAATTGAGCCTTATCTACCTTGGCATTTTTAATTCTTCCATACACATTTCCATTTGTACCTTTTCTTGATTTTCATATTTCTCTGGTTTGTATAGACTTTCATAGAATTTCCAAAACATTTATAATACCTCTACAGAATCTCTTGTCACTTTCCTTGTTATAAGCTTTCTAAGCATGGTGACAGCCCTTTCTACTTTATGTTGCCTGAGTTGCTGTGCTGAAAATTTTTGTGCTCTAGAGTTATTATCAAATAGCAGTTGCTTAACAGTAGTCTTTCTAAACATATTATCAAGGTAACCCCTTATTTTCTGTTTAGCATTCTGGAGTTGGTCCTCTTCTTTTTTGTGAGATTCCTCCTGTTCTGCAATACTTTTAACATTTGTCAGTCCCTATAAATAATTTTTGTTACTTCTTAGCCATATCTCCCTTTTTTTATTTCTATCCTGTTTTTAAATTCCAGTTTTATCCCACTCCCTAGCTATATTTTCAGAAGAAAATTCCATCTTCTCTAATTGCTCCTGAATAATTTCCACTACCCATTCCTTAAATTCCTCTCTTTTCAATAGATAGGTGGGAAAGCTCCAGACTCTCATTTTTATTTCATTACCCTGTATTTTTATTTTATTTATTATTGGTGCATGGTCTGAAATATTTACTGGGTGTGTATCAAGACCTCCATTTAAATGCACATGCCCCTGTGAAATGTAAATTCTGTCTAGTCTAGGCCAAGTTTTGTATCTTGCGGAATAATATGTAACTTCACCGTGAGCTCCTAGTACTGAATTCACATCTTCCATGCCAGATATTTTCATAAATTTCTTCAAAAGTCTACCCTCCTTTATTATACTTTCCCTTATGGGCTCCCCAGACACATATTCACTGCTACCAATCAAATTCAATTCCCCATATGTAAGTAATATTCCTTGCTGAAAGCTGATTATTTTTCCCAGAATTTTCCTAAGCTCCATTATAGCAGCTTTGGGTAGAATATAAGTACATGCCAATGTAATCCTTCTCCCTTGCCAGTAGCCCCTTAGTACTACAAGTCTAACATTATTATCTTTTTTATCTTCTTCTATCACTATTGAAGAACCTCTTGCAGTTAATATAAGTACTACTGTTTTCCTTTGTCCCAGGTATTCCACTGAATAACCATCCTGAAAACCTTTCTTTATCAAATCCATGTTTAGTTTTTTTCAAACTGTGTTTCTGTAGCATAGCTATTTGCAGTCTACATTTTTGATATAGTTCACTACTTTTTCTTTTTTGTATTTATCTGTGAGACCATTGACATTTACATATATTACAGAAACCATCACTGTATTTACAATTTATTATTCCCTTCTTTTATATATATAATTTTTTTTGTTAAAAGTCTAATTACAGCTTTTGTGTTATATGCATGTACTGTTTGGCAGGTTGAAGTTTTATACAGTTGCTTCTTGCCGTATCCATTA
>NC_056732.1:435564362-435654362 GCF_019279795.1 Protopterus annectens | reverse complement strand
TGGCATCTAATCTGTTTAGTAGTTACTTCCAAAATGGAAAGTGCTGATGAGAGGTAATTTACAGGCATGTTTGAATAGATGCCAGTATTACCACAGAGTCTCTGAAATGGCAAATAGTCTAGACAAGACTTTGCCCAATTATACAGGAAAGTGCAAGTCCTAACCCTCAGCTTTGATCTTCTGTAAATATATCCAACAGCCCTTGGTTGATCAAGAACCCATGCTATTCTCACCTTTCTAGGGAACCTGCCTTCCTTTCATATAAATTCCAGGATAGGATTTAGTGGCATATTTATATCCTCTACCACAATAATCTATCCTTAGACCCTCACTGCAGGCTGTACCCTAAATATTTGGAAAACAGCAGCCTTAAAATATGGGCAGATAAAAACAGAAACTAATATGAAAACACTACTCTCATCCCTTTCAGTGCTGAAGAAGACACTCCTGCTGGCATCAATAAATTTATCTGTAATATAGTAATGAAGAGTGGCAGTTATGGCAGTGTCCACCTACTTATTTCAGCCTGATCCAAGGAGCTTTCCAACCAAAACCAGCCCAACCTATCATAACCTTAGTATACCCTTCCTGTCTATGATTTTCTGTTGTCACCTCTTTTGTTTGTACTTTATTTGGTCTCTTTGGTAGTTCAGATAATACAGTCTGGTTCAAATGGGTATTGGATACACAGGGCAAAGTAAATTATTTTTATGGATAATGTTCTAATTTACATGACTAAAACTGAGATGGATTTGAATTATTTCTTGAGTGTTTAGGAGGCTTTGGGAATTTCTGGGGTATGAGAGTAACAAAACTTTGTATTTGTGCTAAAAAGTCAATTACAAAAAATAGGAATTGGCCTCCAATGTTGATGGCATTTTATTTTACCTATTATTGACAAGGTACACCCATTAGACACAATTGCTCCTTCTCAGGGTAACTCAGGAACATTGTCTGGTTAGAGTAATACAGTAGGTAAATGAAAGTAGAACCAATCAAATCTAGGACCCCTGGCACAGGAAGCAGCTGGTTAATAGCAGACAGCATTAGTCCTCTGTGCTAATTGCCAGATGTAATCCAACCTATGAATGATTTAAACAAGAGGGAGTGTTGTATTCCAAAAAGAAAATCCTGCTATACATCTGTTGCAAACTGGGTTACATGGTGTATGTATAAAGATATCCTCTGATCAGGGTACACAAACCCTGTTACATGCTGCATATTTCAGGGGGGGGTATTAGTTTTTTTGAGGATTGTAACATTCACAGTGGGAGGATTGTAAGTGGATCCAGACTGAGTGAACTGTATGTGTCTGCTTGTCATAATGATGTATTCTTTTCTGTGTTAAATTGCTATGTTTTGTATGGTTTGTTGTTATCATAGTGTTTGTTTAAAAGTTGGTGAAGGAGTGGTATCCTTTTAAGCACTATGAAATAGAGAAACTTCCAATGAAAGCAAACAGGTAGACTGTGCAAATGAACTTGTAACATTTGTGTATTAATGCAGAACCATAGCTAGCTCATGCGGTGTCCCATGGAAATTCCCAAATGGGCACCCCTCAACTCAGAGCTGAGGAACCAACAAAACAAATAGTTCTTCTGAAAGTCAAACAACCAAAAATAAACCTTTAACAAGCTTTTTGCTAAAACTCTAGCAAGCATCTTGCAACAGCTACTTAGGTAGTTACCAGGCATGCAGTCCTACAGACAATTTAGAAGCCTAGCCCAAATTCCACATTTTCCCATAAGCACTATCTGTTTAAGTGACTTGCTCATGTTGACAAAAAAGCAAAGTATTTTTTTAACAGGTCACAGCTAGTAAAGTGGAGTACTGCAAGACACAGCCAGGTTAAACTTATAGTAATTACATGATGCACATAATCCAGATAACTCAGTGTGTGGAGGAACATCTACATCCTAGACAGCACTATAGATGTAAGTCGCTGCCCATCATGTTGAAAGTTTACACCTGGTTGGGAATTCCATGTATGACAGATAGTCTACTCCACTGCCTTAACTGCAGCCTCTGAGGTAAACAAATGGACTGATAGGGCTGTCAACCTAGCCAGAGAATGAATGGGATTAAGGGATCTAGATCTGGCTGTGGAATGAATGGGTCTGGTTCTTGTCCATCATAAGTGGAATAAATGGGCCAAGTGGGGCTAGAAAATGAATACATTGTAAAGGTCATATGAAGTGAAAAGACATGACTCACTAACACAATCAAAAGATGCAAACCTGGAGGGGTGGAGCCTGAATGGCTAACTGAAAGCAGCAGCATTTTAGAGCTCCATATAACTAGTAAAATAAGACAGGAAAAATATTGTTTTTTTCTTCAAAGTATAAAATCTTATAGCTAAAGGACTAATTTACATAATTAGAAACTTTGGTGAAGTTTTACAAATAATGTCCTGTCAAAAAGCTTGCAGATATATTTACTTGTTAAAATGAGCAACTCAAAAAATTCTCACCAGGATGCTGCCTTAAAGAAGGAACTACAACAGATGGCATCTACCCTGCAGGCGTTGTCTTTGAAGATGGATGATTTTAAAGAGAACCTGGAAAATCTTAAAACAAGCAGTCAAAAACAGGCTGACACCCTCAAGGAAATGCTACAACACCAGACAAGGATAACAGGAATAGAGGTTTCTCTAAATGACTTAGAAAGCAGACTTAGGGAAGAGGAAACACAGAATGAACTGCTTCTTAAGCAAAACACTTGGTTGTATAAATGAAGAACTTGTACTGAGCAGGAGTGAAAGTGAGGAAATGACAAAAAATGATAATCCCAAATGTAAAATCCACGTATTTATTGCAGACAGAAATAAACGGATAAGCGCTTTCACTGTATTAGCTTCTTCAGATCCATGAAACAAACACTTAATGCAAACTTGTTATATATTGAAAGCACACAGATACAATTAAACAATTAACCTATCAAAAAGTTGATCCAATACAAAATTCTATTTAAAGGCGTAACATATTGCAAAAAACTGGAGATGCACACTGCAGAAGTATAAATGCATAAAACAACTAAAACATATCATAAAATATATATGTAAATATACATAGAAAAATCCCATATGTTGAAAACCATAAAAACTCTGAGACATAAGGACATAACACAGTACACAAAGTGCTATAAACAACAAAGAAATAAAGAACAAAATAAACAAAAACAGGATACTTAATGTTATATATTGTAGCTCGAGTTTGCTGAGTGTCCTTCCTTCGATTAGCTCACTGTAAAATGGCTGAACACTCACAACTGAGCTTCTTAGGTAACAGAAAGTTGAAACCTGAGACAGCTTTTAAGAAAGAAATCTCAAAAGAACCAATGAGGTGCTTAGTCTAAGCTGTAGTCCAGGAGACCTCAGTCAGCCAATGACCTCAAACAATTCTCTCTCACTGAAATGCCTGATGGCTTTGGCTAAAACAAGATGTCCCTGAATTATGTGCTCAGACACACAGCCTCCACAAACACTAGGCCCAAATACAAGCCTGAATATGGAAATGCTACAAATATCCCCACTACTTAGAACAAACTGCAGAAATGTTACTCACAGCTGAAAAGCAGCAGTGAGCCTTTAAATGAAAGTTTTAAACAGCTAAAGGAGCCACTAGAAAAAAGAGTTTAACTGCAACAAGTTATCATAAACAAACAACCCAACAGATGCTTAATAAGAGTGGACAATTTCCAGTTAATACCTCACACACAGTGAAACTAGCTAGAAAAAATACACAGTACACAAAGTGCTATAAACAACAAAGAAATAAAGAACAAAATAAACAAAAACAGGATACTTAATGTTATATATTGTAGCTCGAGTTTGCTGAGTGTCCTTCCTTCGATTAGCTCACTGTAAAATGGCTGAACACTCACAACTGAGCTTCTTAGGTAACAGAAAGTTGAAACCTGAGACAGCTTTTAAGAAAGAAATCTCAAAAGAACCAATGAGGTGCTTAGTCTAAGCTGTAGTCCAGGAGACCTCAGTCAGCCAATGACCTCAAACAATTCTCTCTCACTGAAATGCCTGATGGCTTTGGCTAAAACAAGATGTCCCTGAATTATGTGCTCAGACACACAGCCTCCACAAACACTAGGCCCAAATACAAGCCTGAATATGGAAATGCTACAAATATCCCCACTACTTAGAACAAACTGCAGAAATGTTACTCACAGCTGAAAAGCAGCAGTGAGCCTTTAAATGAAAGTTTTAAACAGCTAAAGGAGCCACTAGAAAAAAGAGTTTAACTGCAACAAGTTATCATAAACAAACAACCCAACAGATGCTTAATAAGAGTGGACAATTTCCAGTTAATACCTCACACACAGTGAAACTAGCTAGAAAAAATACACAGTACACAAAGTGCTATAAACAACAAAGAAATAAAGAACAAAATAAACAAAAACAGGATGCTTCATGTTATATATTGTAGCTCGAGTTTGCTGAGTGTCCTTCCTTCGATTAGCTCACTGTAAAATGGCTGAACACTCACAACTGAGCTTCTTAGGTAACAGAAAGTTGAAACCTGAGACAGCTTTTAAGAAAGAAATCTCAAAAGAACCAATGAGGTGCTTAGTCTAAGCTGTAGTCCAGGAGACCTCAGTCAGCCAATGACCTCAAACAATTCTCTCTCACTGAAATGCCTGATGGCTTTGGCTAAAACAAGATGTCCCTGAATTATGTGCTCAGACACACAGCCTCCACAAACACTAGGCCCAAATACAAGCCTGAATATGGAAATGCTACAAATATCCCCACTACTTAGAACAAACTGCAGAAATGTTACTCACAGCTGAAAAGCAGCAGTGAGCCTTTAAATGAAAGTTTTAAACAGCTAAAGGAGCCACTAGAAAAAAGAGTTTAACTGCAACAAGTTATCATAAACAAACAACCCAACAGATGCTTAATAAGAGTGGACAATTTCCAGTTAATACCTCACACACAGTGAAACTAGCTAGAAAAAATACACAGTACACAAAGTGCTATAAACAACAAAGAAATAAAGAACAAAATAAACAAAAACAGGATACTTAATGTTATATATTGTAGCTCCGAGTTTGCTGAGTGTCCTTCCTTCGATTAGCTCACTGTAAAATGGCTGAACACTCACAACTGAGCTTCTTAGGTAACAGAAAGTTGAAACCTGAGACAGCTTTTAAGAAAGAAATCTCAAAAGAACCAATGAGGTGCTTAGTCTAAGCTGTAGTCCAGGAGACCTCAGTCAGCCAATGACCTCAAACAATTCTCTCTCACTGAAATGCCTGATGGCTTTGGCTAAAACAAGATGTCCCTGAATTATGTGCTCAGACACACAGCCTCCACAAACACTAGGCCCAAATACAAGCCTGAATATGGAAATGCTACAAATATCCCCACTACTTAGAACAAACTGCAGAAATGTTACTCACAGCTGAAAAGCAGCAGTGAGCCTTTAAATGAAAGTTTTAAACAGCTAAAGGAGCCACTAGAAAAAAGAGTTTAACTGCAACAAGTTATCATAAACAAACAACCCAACAGATGCTTAATAAGAGTGGACAATTTCCAGTTAATACCTCACACACAGTGAAACTAGCTAGAAAAAATACACAGTACACAAAGTGCTATAAACAACAAAGAAATAAAGAACAAAATAAACAAAAACAGGATACTTAATGTTATATATTATAGCTCGAGTTTGCTGAGTGTCCTTCCTTCGATTAGCTCACTGTAAAATGGCTGAACACTCACAACTGAGCTTCTTAGGTAACAGAAAGTTGAAACCTGAGACAGCTTTTAAGAAAGAAATCTCAAAAGAACCAATGAGGTGCTTAGTCTAAGCTGTAGTCCAGGAGACCTCAGTCAGCCAATGACCTCAAACAATTCTCTCTCACTGAAATGCCTGATGGCTTTGGCTAAAACAAGATGTCCCTGAATTATGTGCTCAGACACACAGCCTCCACAAACACTAGGCCCAAATACAAGCCTGAATATGGAAATGCTACAAATATCCCCACTACTTAGAACAAACTGCAGAAATGTTACTCACAGCTGAAAAGCAGCAGTGAGCCTTTAAATGAAAGTTTTAAACAGCTAAAGGAGCCACTAGAAAAAAGAGTTTAACTGCAACAAGTTATCATAAACAAACAACCCAACAGATGCTTAATAAGAGTGGACAATTTCCAGTTAATACCTCACACACAGTGAAACTAGCTAGAAAAAATACACAGTACACAAAGTGCTATAAACAACAAAGAAATAAAGAACAAAATAAACAAAAACAGGATACTTAATGTTATATATTGTAGCTCGAGTTTGCTGAGTGTCCTTCCTTCGATTAGCTCACTGTAAAATGGCTGAACACTCACAACTGAGCTTCTTAGGTAACAGAAAGTTGAAACCTGAGACAGCTTTTAAGAAAGAAATCTCAAAAGAACCAATGAGGTGCTTAGTCTAAGCTGTAGTCCAGGAGACCTCAGTCAGCCAATGACCTCAAACAATTCTCTCTCACTGAAATGCCTGATGGCTTTGGCTAAAACAAGATGTCCCTGAATTATGTGCTCAGACACACAGCCTCCACAAACACTAGGCCCAAATACAAGCCTGAATATGGAAATGCTACAAATATCCCCACTACTTAGAACAAACTGCAGAAATGTTACTCACAGCTGAAAAGCAGCAGTGAGCCTTTAAATGAAAGTTTTAAACAGCTAAAGGAGCCACTAGAAAAAAGAGTTTAACTGCAACAAGTTATCATAAACAAACAACCCAACAGATGCTTAATAAGAGTGGACAATTTCCAGTTAATACCTCACACACAGTGAAACTAGCTAGAAAAAATACACAGTACACAAAGTGCTATAAACAACAAAGAAATAAAGAACAAAATAAACAAAAACTTGATACTTAATGTTATATATTATAGCTCCGAGTTTGCTGAGTGTCCTTCCTTCGATTAGCTCACTGTAAAATGGCTGAACACTCACAACTGAGCTTCTTAGGTAACAGAAAGTTGAAACCTGAGACAGCTTTTAAGAAAGAAATCTCAAAAGAACCAATGAGGTGCTTAGTCTAAGCTGTAGTCCAGGAGACCTCAGTCAGCCAATGACCTCAAACAATTCTCTCTCACTGAAATGCCTGATGGCTTTGGCTAAAACAAGATGTCCCTGAATTATGTGCTCAGACACACAGCCTCCACAAACACTAGGCCCAAATACAAGCCTGAATATGGAAATGCTACAAATATCCCCACTACTTAGAACAAACTGCAGAAATGTTACTCACAGCTGAAAAGCAGCAGTGAGCCTTTAAATGAAAGTTTTAAACAGCTAAAGGAGCCACTAGAAAAAAGAGTTTAACTGCAACAAGTTATCATAAACAAACAACCCAACAGATGCTTAATAAGAGTGGACAATTTCCAGTTAATACCTCACACACAGTGAAACTAGCTAGAAAAAATACACAGTACACAAAGTGCTATAAACAACAAAGAAATAAAGAACAAAATAAACAAAAACAGGATACTTAATGTTATATATTGTAGCTCGAGTTTGCTGAGTGTCCTTCCTTCGATTAGCTCACTGTAAAATGGCTGAACACTCACAACTGAGCTTCTTAGGTAACAGAAAGTTGAAACCTGAGACAGCTTTTAAGAAAGAAATCTCAAAAGAACCAATGAGGTGCTTAGTCTAAGCTGTAGTCCAGGAGACCTCAGTCAGCCAATGACCTCAAACAATTCTCTCTCACTGAAATGCCTGATGGCTTTGGCTAAAACAAGATGTCCCTGAATTATGTGCTCAGACACACAGCCTCCACAAACACTAGGCCCAAATACAAGCCTGAATATGGAAATGCTACAAATATCCCCACTACTTAGAACAAACTGCAGAAATGTTACTCACAGCTGAAAAGCAGCAGTGAGCCTTTAAATGAAAGTTTTAAACAGCTAAAGGAGCCACTAGAAAAAAGAGTTTAACTGCAACAAGTTATCATAAACAAACAACCCAACAGATGCTTAATAAGAGTGGACAATTTCCAGTTAATACCTCACACACAGTGAAACTAGCTAGAAAAAATACACAGTACACAAAGTGCTATAAACAACAAAGAAATAAAGAACAAAATAAACAAAAACAGGATACTTAATGTTATATATTGTAGCTCGAGTTTGCTGAGTGTCCTTCCTTCGATTAGCTCACTGTAAAATGGCTGAACACTCACAACTGAGCTTCTTAGGTAACAGAAAGTTGAAACCTGAGACAGCTTTTAAGAAAGAAATCTCAAAAGAACCAATGAGGTGCTTAGTCTAAGCTGTAGTCCAGGAGACCTCAGTCAGCCAATGACCTCAAACAATTCTCTCTCACTGAAATGCCTGATGGCTTTGGCTAAAACAAGATGTCCCTGAATTATGTGCTCAGACACACAGCCTCCACAAACACTAGGCCCAAATACAAGCCTGAATATGGAAATGCTACAAATATCCCCACTACTTAGAACAAACTGCAGAAATGTTACTCACAGCTGAAAAGCAGCAGTGAGCCTTTAAATGAAAGTTTTAAACAGCTAAAGGAGCCACTAGAAAAAAGAGTTTAACTGCAACAAGTTATCATAAACAAACAACCCAACAGATGCTTAATAAGAGTGGACAATTTCCAGTTAATACCTCACACACAGTGAAACTAGCTAGAAAAAATACACAGTACACAAAGTGCTATAAACAACAAAGAAATAAAGAACAAAATAAACAAAAACAGGATACTTAATGTTATATATTGTAGCTCCGAGTTTGCTGAGTGTCCTTCCTTCGATTAGCTCACTGTAAAATGGCTGAACACTCACAACTGAGCTTCTTAGGTAACAGAAAGTTGAAACCTGAGACAGCTTTTAAGAAAGAAATCTCAAAAGAACCAATGAGGTGCTTAGTCTAAGCTGTAGTCCAGGAGACCTCAGTCAGCCAATGACCTCAAACAATTCTCTCTCACTGAAATGCCTGATGGCTTTGGCTAAAACAAGATGTCCCTGAATTATGTGCTCAGACACACAGCCTCCACAAACACTAGGCCCAAATACAAGCCTGAATATGGAAATGCTACAAATATCCCCACTACTTAGAACAAACTGCAGAAATGTTACTCACAGCTGAAAAGCAGCAGTGAGCCTTTAAATGAAAGTTTTAAACAGCTAAAGGAGCCACTAGAAAAAAGAGTTTAACTGCAACAAGTTATCATAAACAAACAACCCAACAGATGCTTAATAAGAGTGGACAATTTCCAGTTAATACCTCACACACAGTGAAACTAGCTAGAAAAAATACACAGTACACAAAGTGCTATAAACAACAAAGAAATAAAGAACAAAATAAACAAAAACAGGATACTTAATGTTATATATTGTAGTGTCGAGTTTGCTGAGTGTCCTTCCTTCGATTAGCTCACTGTAAAATGGCTGAACACTCACAACTGAGCTTCTTAGGTAACAGAAAGTTGAAACCTGAGACAGCTTTTAAGAAAGAAATCTCAAAAGAACCAATGAGGTGCTTAGTCTAAGCTGTAGTCCAGGAGACCTCAGTCAGCCAATGACCTCAAACAATTCTCTCTCACTGAAATGCCTGATGGCTTTGGCTAAAACAAGATGTCCCTGAATTATGTGCTCAGACACACAGCCTCCACAAACACTAGGCCCAAATACAAGCCTGAATATGGAAATGCTACAAATATCCCCACTACTTAGAACAAACTGCAGAAATGTTACTCACAGCTGAAAAGCAGCAGTGAGCCTTTAAATGAAAGTTTTAAACAGCTAAAGGAGCCACTAGAAAAAAGAGTTTAACTGCAACAAGTTATCATAAACAAACAACCCAACAGATGCTTAATAAGAGTGGACAATTTCCAGTTAATACCTCACACACAGTGAAACTAGCTAGAAAAAATACACAGTACACAAAGTGCTATAAACAACAAAGAAATAAAGAACAAAATAAACAAAAACAGGATACTTAATGTTATATATTGTAGCTCGAGTTTGCTGAGTGTCCTTCCTTCGATTAGCTCACTGTAAAATGGCTGAACACTCACAACTGAGCTTCTTAGGTAACAGAAAGTTGAAACCTGAGACAGCTTTTAAGAAAGAAATCTCAAAAGAACCAATGAGGTGCTTAGTCTAAGCTGTAGTCCAGGAGACCTCAGTCAGCCAATGACCTCAAACAATTCTCTCTCACTGAAATGCCTGATGGCTTTGGCTAAAACAAGATGTCCCTGAATTATGTGCTCAGACACACAGCCTCCACAAACACTAGGCCCAAATACAAGCCTGAATATGGAAATGCTACAAATATCCCCACTACTTAGAACAAACTGCAGAAATGTTACTCACAGCTGAAAAGCAGCAGTGAGCCTTTAAATGAAAGTTTTAAACAGCTAAAGGAGCCACTAGAAAAAAGAGTTTAACTGCAACAAGTTATCATAAACAAACAACCCAACAGATGCTTAATAAGAGTGGACAATTTCCAGTTAATACCTCACACACAGTGAAACTAGCTAGAAAAAATACACAGTACACAAAGTGCTATAAACAACAAAGAAATAAAGAACAAAATAAACAAAAACAGGATACTTAATGTTATATATTGTAGCTCGAGTTTGCTGAGTGTCCTTCCTTCGATTAGCTCACTGTAAAATGGCTGAACACTCACAACTGAGCTTCTTAGGTAACAGAAAGTTGAAACCTGAGACAGCTTTTAAGAAAGAAATCTCAAAAGAACCAATGAGGTGCTTAGTCTAAGCTGTAGTCCAGGAGACCTCAGTCAGCCAATGACCTCAAACAATTCTCTCTCACTGAAATGCCTGATGGCTTTGGCTAAAACAAGATGTCCCTGAATTATGTGCTCAGACACACAGCCTCCACAAACACTAGGCCCAAATACAAGCCTGAATATGGAAATGCTACAAATATCCCCACTACTTAGAACAAACTGCAGAAATGTTACTCACAGCTGAAAAGCAGCAGTGAGCCTTTAAATGAAAGTTTTAAACAGCTAAAGGAGCCACTAGAAAAAAGAGTTTAACTGCAACAAGTTATCATAAACAAACAACCCAACAGATGCTTAATAAGAGTGGACAATTTCCAGTTAATACCTCACACACAGTGAAACTAGCTAGAAAAATACACAGTACACAAAGTGCTATAAACAACAAAGAAATAAAGAACAAAATAAACAAAAACAGGATACTTAATGTTATATATTGTAGCTCGAGTTTGCTGAGTGTCCTTCCTTCGATTAGCTCACTGTAAAATGGCTGAACACTCACAACTGAGCTTCTTAGGTAACAGAAAGTTGAAACCTGAGACAGCTTTTAAGAAAGAAATCTCAAAAGAACCAATGAGGTGCTTAGTCTAAGCTGTAGTCCAGGAGACCTCAGTCAGCCAATGACCTCAAACAATTCTCTCTCACTGAAATGCCTGATGGCTTTGGCTAAAACAAGATGTCCCTGAATTATGTGCTCAGACACACAGCCTCCACAAACACTAGGCCCAAATACAAGCCTGAATATGGAAATGCTACAAATATCCCCACTACTTAGAACAAACTGCAGAAATGTTACTCACAGCTGAAAAGCAGCAGTGAGCCTTTAAATGAAAGTTTTAAACAGCTAAAGGAGCCACTAGAAAAAAGAGTTTAACTGCAACAAGTTATCATAAACAAACAACCCAACAGATGCTTAATAAGAGTGGACAATTTCCAGTTAATACCTCACACACAGTGAAACTAGCTAGAAAAAATACACAGTACACAAAGTGCTATAAACAACAAAGAAATAAAGAACAAAATAAACAAAAACAGGATACTTAATGTTATATATTGTAGCTCGAGTTTGCTGAGTGTCCTTCCTTCGATTAGCTCACTGTAAAATGGCTGAACACTCACAACTGAGCTTCTTAGGTAACAGAAAGTTGAAACCTGAGACAGCTTTTAAGAAAGAAATCTCAAAAGAACCAATGAGGTGCTTAGTCTAAGCTGTAGTCCAGGAGACCTCAGTCAGCCAATGACCTCAAACAATTCTCTCTCACTGAAATGCCTGATGGCTTTGGCTAAAACAAGATGTCCCTGAATTATGTGCTCAGACACACAGCCTCCACAAACACTAGGCCCAAATACAAGCCTGAATATGGAAATGCTACAAATATCCCCACTACTTAGAACAAACTGCAGAAATGTTACTCACAGCTGAAAAGCAGCAGTGAGCCTTTAAATGAAAGTTTTAAACAGCTAAAGGAGCCACTAGAAAAAAGAGTTTAACTGCAACAAGTTATCATAAACAAACAACCCAACAGATGCTTAATAAGAGTGGACAATTTCCAGTTAATACCTCACACACAGTGAAACTAGCTAGAAAAATACACAGTACACAAAGTGCTATAAACAACAAAGAAATAAAGAACAAAATAAACAAAAACAGGATACTTAATGTTATATATTGTAGCTCGAGTTTGCTGAGTGTCCTTCCTTCGATTAGCTCACTGTAAAATGGCTGAACACTCACAACTGAGCTTCTTAGGTAACAGAAAGTTGAAACCTGAGACAGCTTTTAAGAAAGAAATCTCAAAAGAACCAATGAGGTGCTTAGTCTAAGCTGTAGTCCAGGAGACCTCAGTCAGCCAATGACCTCAAACAATTCTCTCTCACTGAAATGCCTGATGGCTTTGGCTAAAACAAGATGTCCCTGAATTATGTGCTCAGACACACAGCCTCCACAAACACTAGGCCCAAATACAAGCCTGAATATGGAAATGCTACAAATATCCCCACTACTTAGAACAAACTGCAGAAATGTTACTCACAGCTGAAAAGCAGCAGTGAGCCTTTAAATGAAAGTTTTAAACAGCTAAAGGAGCCACTAGAAAAAAGAGTTTAACTGCAACAAGTTATCATAAACAAACAACCCAACAGATGCTTAATAAGAGTGGACAATTTCCAGTTAATACCTCACACACAGTGAAACTAGCTAGAAAAATACACAGTACACAAAATGCTATAAACAACAAAGAAATAAAGAACAAAATAAACAAAAACAGGATACTTAATGTTATATATTGTAGCTCCGAGTTTGCTGAGTGTCCTTCCTTCGATTAGCTCACTGTAAAATGGCTGAACACTCACAACTGAGCTTCTTAGGTAACAGAAAGTTGAAACCTGAGACAGCTTTTAAGAAAGAAATCTCAAAAGAACCAATGAGGTGCTTAGTCTAAGCTGTAGTCCAGGAGACCTCAGTCAGCCAATGACCTCAAACAATTCTCTCTCACTGAAATGCCTGATGGCTTTGGCTAAAACAAGATGTCCCTGAATTATGTGCTCAGACACACAGCCTCCACAAACACTAGGCCCAAATACAAGCCTGAATATGGAAATGCTACAAATATCCCCACTACTTAGAACAAACTGCAGAAATGTTACTCACAGCTGAAAAGCAGCAGTGAGCCTTTAAATGAAAGTTTTAAACAGCTAAAGGAGCCACTAGAAAAAAGAGTTTAACTGCAACAAGTTATCATAAACAAACAACCCAACAGATGCTTAATAAGAGTGGACAATTTCCAGTTAATACCTCACACACAGTGAAACTAGCTAGAAAAATACACAGTACACAAAGTGCTATAAACAACAAAGAAATAAAGAACAAAATAAAAAACAGGATACTTAATGTTATATATTGTAGCTCGAGTTTGCTGAGTGTCCTTCCTTCGATTAGCTCACTGTAAAATGGCTGAACACTCACAACTGAGCTTCTTAGGTAACAGAAAGTTGAAACCTGAGACAGCTTTTAAGAAAGAAATCTCAAAAGAACCAATGAGGTGCTTAGTCTAAGCTGTAGTCCAGGAGACCTCAGTCAGCCAATGACCTCAAACAATTCTCTCTCACTGAAATGCCTGATGGCTTTGGCTAAAACAAGATGTCCCTGAATTATGTGCTCAGACACACAGCCTCCACAAACACTAGGCCCAAATACAAGCCTGAATATGGAAATGCTACAAATATCCCCACTACTTAGAACAAACTGCAGAAATGTTACTCACAGCTGAAAAGCAGCAGTGAGCCTTTAAATGAAAGTTTTAAACAGCTAAAGGAGCCACTAGAAAAAAGAGTTTAACTGCAACAAGTTATCATAAACAAACAACCCAACAGATGCTTAATAAGAGTGGACAATTTCCAGTTAATACCTCACACACAGTGAAACTAGCTAGAATATTACACAGTACACTAAGTGCTATAAACAACAAAGAAATAAAGAACAAAATAAACAAAAACAGGATACTTAATGTTATATATTGTAGCTCGAGTTTGCTGAGTGTCCTTCCTTCGATTAGCTCACTGTAAAATGGCTGAACACTCACAACTGAGCTTCTTAGGTAACAGAAAGTTGAAACCTGAGACAGCTTTTAAGAAAGAAATCTCAAAAGAACCAATGAGGTGCTTAGTCTAAGCTGTAGTCCAGGAGACCTCAGTCAGCCAATGACCTCAAACAATTCTCTCTCACTGAAATGCCTGATGGCTTTGGCTAAAACAAGATGTCCCTGAATTATGTGCTCAGACACACAGCCTCCACAAACACTAGGCCCAAATACAAGCCTGAATATGGAAATGCTACAAATATCCCCACTACTTAGAACAAACTGCAGAAATGTTACTCACAGCTGAAAAGCAGCAGTGAGCCTTTAAATGAAAGTTTTAAACAGCTAAAGGAGCCACTAGAAAAAAGAGTTTAACTGCAACAAGTTATCATAAACAAACAACCCAACAGATGCTTAATAAGAGTGGACAATTTCCAGTTAATACCTCACACACAGTGAAACTAGCTAGAATTAAATACACAGTACACAAAGTGCTATAAACAACAAAGAAATAAAGAACAATATAAACAAAAACAGGATACTTAATGTTATATATTGTAGCTCGAGTTTGCTGAGTGTCCTTCCTTCGATTAGCTCACTGTAAAATGGCTGAACACTCACAACTGAGCTTCTTAGGTAACAGAAAGTTGAAACCTGAGACAGCTTTTAAGAAAGAAATCTCAAAAGAACCAATGAGGTGCTTAGTCTAAGCTGTAGTCCAGGAGACCTCAGTCAGCCAATGACCTCAAACAATTCTCTCTCACTGAAATGCCTGATGGCTTTGGCTAAAACAAGATGTCCCTGAATTATGTGCTCAGACACACAGCCTCCACAAACACTAGGCCCAAATACAAGCCTGAATATGGAAATGCTACAAATATCCCCACTACTTAGAACAAACTGCAGAAATGTTACTCACAGCTGAAAAGCAGCAGTGAGCCTTTAAATGAAAGTTTTAAACAGCTAAAGGAGCCACTAGAAAAAAGAGTTTAACTGCAACAAGTTATCATAAACAAACAACCCAACAGATGCTTAATAAGAGTGGACAATTTCCAGTTAATACCTCACACACAGTGAAACTAGCTAGAAAAAATACACAGTACACAAAGTGCTATAAACAACAAAGAAATAAAGAACAAAATAAACAAAAACAGGATACTTAATGTTATATATTGTAGCTCCGAGTTTGCTGAGTGTCCTTCCTTCGATTAGCTCACTGTAAAATGGCTGAACACTCACAACTGAGCTTCTTAGGTAACAGAAAGTTGAAACCTGAGACAGCTTTTAAGAAAGAAATCTCAAAAGAACCAATGAGGTGCTTAGTCTAAGCTGTAGTCCAGGAGACCTCAGTCAGCCAATGACCTCAAACAATTCTCTCTCACTGAAATGCCTGATGGCTTTGGCTAAAACAAGATGTCCCTGAATTATGTGCTCAGACACACAGCCTCCACAAACACTAGGCCCAAATACAAGCCTGAATATGGAAATGCTACAAATATCCCCACTACTTAGAACAAACTGCAGAAATGTTACTCACAGCTGAAAAGCAGCAGTGAGCCTTTAAATGAAAGTTTTAAACAGCTAAAGGAGCCACTAGAAAAAAGAGTTTAACTGCAACAAGTTATCATAAACAAACAACCCAACAGATGCTTAATAAGAGTGGACAATTTCCAGTTAATACCTCACACACAGTGAAACTAGCTAGAAAAATACACAGTACACAAAGTGCTATAAACAACAAAGAAATAAAGAACAAAATAAACAAAAACAGGATACTTAATGTTATATATTGTAGCTCGAGTTTGCTGAGTGTCCTTCCTTCGATTAGCTCACTGTAAAATGGCTGAACACTCACAACTGAGCTTCTTAGGTAACAGAAAGTTGAAACCTGAGACAGCTTTTAAGAAAGAAATCTCAAAAGAACCAATGAGGTGCTTAGTCTAAGCTGTAGTCCAGGAGACCTCAGTCAGCCAATGACCTCAAACAATTCTCTCTCACTGAAATGCCTGATGGCTTTGGCTAAAACAAGATGTCCCTGAATTATGTGCTCAGACACACAGCCTCCACAAACACTAGGCCCAAATACAAGCCTGAATATGGAAATGCTACAAATATCCCCACTACTTAGAACAAACTGCAGAAATGTTACTCACAGCTGAAAAGCAGCAGTGAGCCTTTAAATGAAAGTTTTAAACAGCTAAAGGAGCCACTAGAAAAAAGAGTTTAACTGCAACAAGTTATCATAAACAAACAACCCAACAGATGCTTAATAAGAGTGGACAATTTCCAGTTAATACCTCACACACAGTGAAACTAGCTAGAAAAATACACAGTACACAAAGTGCTATAAACAACAAAGAAATAAAGAACAAAATAAACAAAAACAGGATACTTAATGTTATATATTGTAGCTCGAGTTTGCTGAGTGTCCTTCCTTCGATTAGCTCACTGTAAAATGGCTGAACACTCACAACTGAGCTTCTTAGGTAACAGAAAGTTGAAACCTGAGACAGCTTTTAAGAAAGAAATCTCAAAAGAACCAATGAGGTGCTTAGTCTAAGCTGTAGTCCAGGAGACCTCAGTCAGCCAATGACCTCAAACAATTCTCTCTCACTGAAATGCCTGATGGCTTTGGCTAAAACAAGATGTCCCTGAATTATGTGCTCAGACACACAGCCTCCACAAACACTAGGCCCAAATACAAGCCTGAATATGGAAATGCTACAAATATCCCCACTACTTAGAACAAACTGCAGAAATGTTACTCACAGCTGAAAAGCAGCAGTGAGCCTTTAAATGAAAGTTTTAAACAGCTAAAGGAGCCACTAGAAAAAAGAGTTTAACTGCAACAAGTTATCATAAACAAACAACCCAACAGATGCTTAATAAGAGTGGACAATTTCCAGTTAATACCTCACACACAGTGAAACTAGCTAGAAAAAATACACAGTACACAAAGTGCTATAAACAACAAAGAAATAAAGAACAAAATAAACAAAAACAGGATACTTAATGTTATATATTGTAGCTCGAGTTTGCTGAGTGTCCTTCCTTCGATTAGCTCACTGTAAAATGGCTGAACACTCACAACTGAGCTTCTTAGGTAACAGAAAGTTGAAACCTGAGACAGCTTTTAAGAAAGAAATCTCAAAAGAACCAATGAGGTGCTTAGTCTAAGCTGTAGTCCAGGAGACCTCAGTCAGCCAATGACCTCAAACAATTCTCTCTCACTGAAATGCCTGATGGCTTTGGCTAAAACAAGATGTCCCTGAATTATGTGCTCAGACACACAGCCTCCACAAACACTAGGCCCAAATACAAGCCTGAATATGGAAATGCTACAAATATCCCCACTACTTAGAACAAACTGCAGAAATGTTACTCACAGCTGAAAAGCAGCAGTGAGCCTTTAAATGAAAGTTTTAAACAGCTAAAGGAGCCACTAGAAAAAAGAGTTTAACTGCAACAAGTTATCATAAACAAACAACCCAACAGATGCTTAATAAGAGTGGACAATTTCCAGTTAATACCTCACACACAGTGAAACTAGCTAGAAAAATACACAGTACACAAAGTGCTATAAACAACAAAGAAATAAAGAACAAAATAAACAAAAAAAGGATACTTAATGTTATATATTGTAGCTCGAGTTTGCTGAGTGTCCTTCCTTCGATTAGCTCACTGTAAAATGGCTGAACACTCACAACTGAGCTTCTTAGGTAACAGAAAGTTGAAACCTGAGACAGCTTTTAAGAAAGAAATCTCAAAAGAACCAATGAGGTGCTTAGTCTAAGCTGTAGTCCAGGAGACCTCAGTCAGCCAATGACCTCAAACAATTCTCTCTCACTGAAATGCCTGATGGCTTTGGCTAAAACAAGATGTCCCTGAATTATGTGCTCAGACACACAGCCTCCACAAACACTAGGCCCAAATACAAGCCTGAATATGGAAATGCTACAAATATCCCCACTACTTAGAACAAACTGCAGAAATGTTACTCACAGCTGAAAAGCAGCAGTGAGCCTTTAAATGAAAGTTTTAAACAGCTAAAGGAGCCACTAGAAAAAAGAGTTTAACTGCAACAAGTTATCATAAACAAACAACCCAACAGATGCTTAATAAGAGTGGACAATTTCCAGTTAATACCTCACACACAGTGAAACTAGCTAGAAAAAATACACAGTACACAAAGTGCTATAAACAACAAAGAAATAAAGAACAAAATAAACAAAAACAGGATACTTAATGTTATATATTGTAGCTCGAGTTTGCTGAGTGTCCTTCCTTCGATTAGCTCACTGTAAAATGGCTGAACACTCACAACTGAGCTTCTTAGGTAACAGAAAGTTGAAACCTGAGACAGCTTTTAAGAAAGAAATCTCAAAAGAACCAATGAGGTGCTTAGTCTAAGCTGTAGTCCAGGAGACCTCAGTCAGCCAATGACCTCAAACAATTCTCTCTCACTGAAATGCCTGATGGCTTTGGCTAAAACAAGATGTCCCTGAATTATGTGCTCAGACACACAGCCTCCACAAACACTAGGCCCAAATACAAGCCTGAATATGGAAATGCTACAAATATCCCCACTACTTAGAACAAACTGCAGAAATGTTACTCACAGCTGAAAAGCAGCAGTGAGCCTTTAAATGAAAGTTTTAAACAGCTAAAGGAGCCACTAGAAAAAAGAGTTTAACTGCAACAAGTTATCATAAACAAACAACCCAACAGATGCTTAATAAGAGTGGACAATTTCCAGTTAATACCTCACACACAGTGAAACTAGCTAGAAAAAATACACAGTACACAAAGTGCTATAAACAACAAAGAAATAAAGAACAAAATAAACAAAAACAGGATACTTAATGTTATATATTGTAGCTTCGAGTTTGCTGAGTGTCCTTCCTTCGATTAGCTCACTGTAAAATGGCTGAACACTCACAACTGAGCTTCTTAGGTAACAGAAAGTTGAAACCTGAGACAGCTTTTAAGAAAGAAATCTCAAAAGAACCAATGAGGTGCTTAGTCTAAGCTGTAGTCCAGGAGACCTCAGTCAGCCAATGACCTCAAACAATTCTCTCTCACTGAAATGCCTGATGGCTTTGGCTAAAACAAGATGTCCCTGAATTATGTGCTCAGACACACAGCCTCCACAAACACTAGGCCCAAATACAAGCCTGAATATGGAAATGCTACAAATATCCCCACTACTTAGAACAAACTGCAGAAATGTTACTCACAGCTGAAAAGCAGCAGTGAGCCTTTAAATGAAAGTTTTAAACAGCTAAAGGAGCCACTAGAAAAAAGAGTTTAACTGCAACAAGTTATCATAAACAAACAACCCAACAGATGCTTAATAAGAGTGGACAATTTCCAGTTAATACCTCACACACAGTGAAACTAGCTAGAAAAAATACACAGTACACAAAGTGCTATAAACAACAAAGAAATAAAGAACAAAATAAACCAAAACAGGATACTTAATGTTATATATTGTAGCTCGAGTTTGCTGAGTGTCCTTCCTTCGATTAGCTCACTGTAAAATGGCTGAACACTCACAACTGAGCTTCTTAGGTAACAGAAAGTTGAAACCTGAGACAGCTTTTAAGAAAGAAATCTCAAAAGAACCAATGAGGTGCTTAGTCTAAGCTGTAGTCCAGGAGACCTCAGTCAGCCAATGACCTCAAACAATTCTCTCTCACTGAAATGCCTGATGGCTTTGGCTAAAACAAGATGTCCCTGAATTATGTGCTCAGACACACAGCCTCCACAAACACTAGGCCCAAATACAAGCCTGAATATGGAAATGCTACAAATATCCCCACTACTTAGAACAAACTGCAGAAATGTTACTCACAGCTGAAAAGCAGCAGTGAGCCTTTAAATGAAAGTTTTAAACAGCTAAAGGAGCCACTAGAAAAAAGAGTTTAACTGCAACAAGTTATCATAAACAAACAACCCAACAGATGCTTAATAAGAGTGGACAATTTCCAGTTAATACCTCACACACAGTGAAACTAGCTAGAAAAAATACACAGTACACAAAGTGCTATAAACAACAAAGAAATAAAGAACAAAATAAACAAAAACAGGATACTTAATGTTATATATTGTAGCTCGAGTTTGCTGAGTGTCCTTCCTTCGATTAGCTCACTGTAAAATGGCTGAACACTCACAACTGAGCTTCTTAGGTAACAGAAAGTTGAAACCTGAGACAGCTTTTAAGAAAGAAATCTCAAAAGAACCAATGAGGTGCTTAGTCTAAGCTGTAGTCCAGGAGACCTCAGTCAGCCAATGACCTCAAACAATTCTCTCTCACTGAAATGCCTGATGGCTTTGGCTAAAACAAGATGTCCCTGAATTATGTGCTCAGACACACAGCCTCCACAAACACTAGGCCCAAATACAAGCCTGAATATGGAAATGCTACAAATATCCCCACTACTTAGAACAAACTGCAGAAATGTTACTCACAGCTGAAAAGCAGCAGTGAGCCTTTAAATGAAAGTTTTAAACAGCTAAAGGAGCCACTAGAAAAAAGAGTTTAACTGCAACAAGTTATCATAAACAAACAACCCAACAGATGCTTAATAAGAGTGGACAATTTCCAGTTAATACCTCACACACAGTGAAACTAGCTAGAAAAATACACAGTACACAAAGTGCTATAAACAACAAAGAAATAAAGAACAAAATAAACAAAAAAAGGATACTTAATGTTATATATTGTAGCTCGAGTTTGCTGAGTGTCCTTCCTTCGATTAGCTCACTGTAAAATGGCTGAACACTCACAACTGAGCTTCTTAGGTAACAGAAAGTTGAAACCTGAGACAGCTTTTAAGAAAGAAATCTCAAAAGAACCAATGAGGTGCTTAGTCTAAGCTGTAGTCCAGGAGACCTCAGTCAGCCAATGACCTCAAACAATTCTCTCTCACTGAAATGCCTGATGGCTTTGGCTAAAACAAGATGTCCCTGAATTATGTGCTCAGACACACAGCCTCCACAAACACTAGGCCCAAATACAAGCCTGAATATGGAAATGCTACAAATATCCCCACTACTTAGAACAAACTGCAGAAATGTTACTCACAGCTGAAAAGCAGCAGTGAGCCTTTAAATGAAAGTTTTAAACAGCTAAAGGAGCCACTAGAAAAAAGAGTTTAACTGCAACAAGTTATCATAAACAAACAACCCAACAGATGCTTAATAAGAGTGGACAATTTCCAGTTAATACCTCACACACAGTGAAACTAGCTAGAAAAAATACACAGTACACAAAGTGCTATAAACAACAAAGAAATAAAGAACAAAATAAACAAATTACAGGATACTTAATGTTATATATTGTAGCTTCGAGTTTGCTGAGTGTCCTTCCTTCGATTAGCTCACTGTAAAATGGCTGAACACTCACAACTGAGCTTCTTAGGTAACAGAAAGTTGAAACCTGAGACAGCTTTTAAGAAAGAAATCTCAAAAGAACCAATGAGGTGCTTAGTCTAAGCTGTAGTCCAGGAGACCTCAGTCAGCCAATGACCTCAAACAATTCTCTCTCACTGAAATGCCTGATGGCTTTGGCTAAAACAAGATGTCCCTGAATTATGTGCTCAGACACACAGCCTCCACAAACACTAGGCCCAAATACAAGCCTGAATATGGAAATGCTACAAATATCCCCACTACTTAGAACAAACTGCAGAAATGTTACTCACAGCTGAAAAGCAGCAGTGAGCCTTTAAATGAAAGTTTTAAACAGCTAAAGGAGCCACTAGAAAAAAGAGTTTAACTGCAACAAGTTATCATAAACAAACAACCCAACAGATGCTTAATAAGAGTGGACAATTTCCAGTTAATACCTCACACACAGTGAAACTAGCTAGAAAAAATACACAGTACACAAAGTGCTATAAACAACAAAGAAATAAAGAACAAAATAAACAAAAACAGGATACTTAATGTTATATATTGTAGCTCGAGTTTGCTGAGTGTCCTTCCTTCGATTAGCTCACTGTAAAATGGCTGAACACTCACAACTGAGCTTCTTAGGTAACAGAAAGTTGAAACCTGAGACAGCTTTTAAGAAAGAAATCTCAAAAGAACCAATGAGGTGCTTAGTCTAAGCTGTAGTCCAGGAGACCTCAGTCAGCCAATGACCTCAAACAATTCTCTCTCACTGAAATGCCTGATGGCTTTGGCTAAAACAAGATGTCCCTGAATTATGTGCTCAGACACACAGCCTCCACAAACACTAGGCCCAAATACAAGCCTGAATATGGAAATGCTACAAATATCCCCACTACTTAGAACAAACTGCAGAAATGTTACTCACAGCTGAAAAGCAGCAGTGAGCCTTTAAATGAAAGTTTTAAACAGCTAAAGGAGCCACTAGAAAAAAGAGTTTAACTGCAACAAGTTATCATAAACAAACAACCCAACAGATGCTTAATAAGAGTGGACAATTTCCAGTTAATACCTCACACACAGTGAAACTAGCTAGAAAAATACACAGTACACAAAGTGCTATAAACAACAAAGAAATAAAGAACAAAATAAACAAAAACAGGATACTTAATGTTATATATTGTAGCTCGAGTTTGCTGAGTGTCCTTCCTTCGATTAGCTCACTGTAAAATGGCTGAACACTCACAACTGAGCTTCTTAGGTAACAGAAAGTTGAAACCTGAGACAGCTTTTAAGAAAGAAATCTCAAAAGAACCAATGAGGTGCTTAGTCTAAGCTGTAGTCCAGGAGACCTCAGTCAGCCAATGACCTCAAACAATTCTCTCTCACTGAAATGCCTGATGGCTTTGGCTAAAACAAGATGTCCCTGAATTATGTGCTCAGACACACAGCCTCCACAAACACTAGGCCCAAATACAAGCCTGAATATGGAAATGCTACAAATATCCCCACTACTTAGAACAAACTGCAGAAATGTTACTCACAGCTGAAAAGCAGCAGTGAGCCTTTAAATGAAAGTTTTAAACAGCTAAAGGAGCCACTAGAAAAAAGAGTTTAACTGCAACAAGTTATCATAAACAAACAACCCAACAGATGCTTAATAAGAGTGGACAATTTCCAGTTAATACCTCACACACAGTGAAACTAGCTAGAAAAAATACACAGTACACAAAGTGCTATAAACAACAAAGAAATAAAGAACAAAATAAACAAAAACAGGATACTTAATGTTATATATTGTAGCTCCGAGTTTGCTGAGTGTCCTTCCTTCGATTAGCTCACTGTAAAATGGCTGAACACTCACAACTGAGCTTCTTAGGTAACAGAAAGTTGAAACCTGAGACAGCTTTTAAGAAAGAAATCTCAAAAGAACCAATGAGGTGCTTAGTCTAAGCTGTAGTCCAGGAGACCTCAGTCAGCCAATGACCTCAAACAATTCTCTCTCACTGAAATGCCTGATGGCTTTGGCTAAAACAAGATGTCCCTGAATTATGTGCTCAGACACACAGCCTCCACAAACACTAGGCCCAAATACAAGCCTGAATATGGAAATGCTACAAATATCCCCACTACTTAGAACAAACTGCAGAAATGTTACTCACAGCTGAAAAGCAGCAGTGAGCCTTTAAATGAAAGTTTTAAACAGCTAAAGGAGCCACTAGAAAAAAGAGTTTAACTGCAACAAGTTATCATAAACAAACAACCCAACAGATGCTTAATAAGAGTGGACAATTTCCAGTTAATACCTCACACACAGTGAAACTAGCTAGAAAAATACACAGTACACAAAGTGCTATAAACAACAAAGAAATAAAGAACAAAATAAACAAAAACAGGATACTTAATGTTATATATTGTAGCTCGAGTTTGCTGAGTGTCCTTCCTTCGATTAGCTCACTGTAAAATGGCTGAACACTCACAACTGAGCTTCTTAGGTAACAGAAAGTTGAAACCTGAGACAGCTTTTAAGAAAGAAATCTCAAAAGAACCAATGAGGTGCTTAGTCTAAGCTGTAGTCCAGGAGACCTCAGTCAGCCAATGACCTCAAACAATTCTCTCTCACTGAAATGCCTGATGGCTTTGGCTAAAACAAGATGTCCCTGAATTATGTGCTCAGACACACAGCCTCCACAAACACTAGGCCCAAATACAAGCCTGAATATGGAAATGCTACAAATATCCCCACTACTTAGAACAAACTGCAGAAATGTTACTCACAGCTGAAAAGCAGCAGTGAGCCTTTAAATGAAAGTTTTAAACAGCTAAAGGAGCCACTAGAAAAAAGAGTTTAACTGCAACAAGTTATCATAAACAAACAACCCAACAGATGCTTAATAAGAGTGGACAATTTCCAGTTAATACCTCACACACAGTGAAACTAGCTAGAAAAAATACACAGTACACAAAGTGCTATAAACAACAAAGAAATAAAGAACAAAATAAACAAAAACAGGATACTTAATGTTATATATTGTAGCTCGAGTTTGCTGAGTGTCCTTCCTTCGATTAGCTCACTGTAAAATGGCTGAACACTCACAACTGAGCTTCTTAGGTAACAGAAAGTTGAAACCTGAGACAGCTTTTAAGAAAGAAATCTCAAAAGAACCAATGAGGTGCTTAGTCTAAGCTGTAGTCCAGGAGACCTCAGTCAGCCAATGACCTCAAACAATTCTCTCTCACTGAAATGCCTGATGGCTTTGGCTAAAACAAGATGTCCCTGAATTATGTGCTCAGACACACAGCCTCCACAAACACTAGGCCCAAATACAAGCCTGAATATGGAAATGCTACAAATATCCCCACTACTTAGAACAAACTGCAGAAATGTTACTCACAGCTGAAAAGCAGCAGTGAGCCTTTAAATGAAAGTTTTAAACAGCTAAAGGAGCCACTAGAAAAAAGAGTTTAACTGCAACAAGTTATCATAAACAAACAACCCAACAGATGCTTAATAAGAGTGGACAATTTCCAGTTAATACCTCACACACAGTGAAACTAGCTAGAAAAAATACACAGTACACAAAGTGCTATAAACAACAAAGAAATAAAGAACAAAATAAACAAAAACAGGATACTTAATGTTATATATATTGTAGCTCCGAGTTTGCTGAGTGTCCTTCCTTCGATTAGCTCACTGTAAAATGGCTGAACACTCACAACTGAGCTTCTTAGGTAACAGAAAGTTGAAACCTGAGACAGCTTTTAAGAAAGAAATCTCAAAAGAACCAATGAGGTGCTTAGTCTAAGCTGTAGTCCAGGAGACCTCAGTCAGCCAATGACCTCAAACAATTCTCTCTCACTGAAATGCCTGATGGCTTTGGCTAAAACAAGATGTCCCTGAATTATGTGCTCAGACACACAGCCTCCACAAACACTAGGCCCAAATACAAGCCTGAATATGGAAATGCTACAAATATCCCCACTACTTAGAACAAACTGCAGAAATGTTACTCACAGCTGAAAAGCAGCAGTGAGCCTTTAAATGAAAGTTTTAAACAGCTAAAGGAGCCACTAGAAAAAAGAGTTTAACTGCAACAAGTTATCATAAACAAACAACCCAACAGATGCTTAATAAGAGTGGACAATTTCCAGTTAATACCTCACACACAGTGAAACTAGCTAGAAAAAATACACAGTACACAAAGTGCTATAAACAACAAAGAAATAAAGAACAAAATAAACAAAAACAGGATACTTAATGTTATATATTGTAGCTCGAGTTTGCTGAGTGTCCTTCCTTCGATTAGCTCACTGTAAAATGGCTGAACACTCACAACTGAGCTTCTTAGGTAACAGAAAGTTGAAACCTGAGACAGCTTTTAAGAAAGAAATCTCAAAAGAACCAATGAGGTGCTTAGTCTAAGCTGTAGTCCAGGAGACCTCAGTCAGCCAATGACCTCAAACAATTCTCTCTCACTGAAATGCCTGATGGCTTTGGCTAAAACAAGATGTCCCTGAATTATGTGCTCAGACACACAGCCTCCACAAACACTAGGCCCAAATACAAGCCTGAATATGGAAATGCTACAAATATCCCCACTACTTAGAACAAACTGCAGAAATGTTACTCACAGCTGAAAAGCAGCAGTGAGCCTTTAAATGAAAGTTTTAAACAGCTAAAGGAGCCACTAGAAAAAAGAGTTTAACTGCAACAAGTTATCATAAACAAACAACCCAACAGATGCTTAATAAGAGTGGACAATTTCCAGTTAATACCTCACACACAGTGAAACTAGCTAGAAAAAATACACAGTACACAAAGTGCTATAAACAACAAAGAAATAAAGAACAAAATAAACAAAAACAGGATACTTAATGTTATATATTGTAGCTCGAGTTTGCTGAGTGTCCTTCCTTCGATTAGCTCACTGTAAAATGGCTGAACACTCACAACTGAGCTTCTTAGGTAACAGAAAGTTGAAACCTGAGACAGCTTTTAAGAAAGAAATCTCAAAAGAACCAATGAGGTGCTTAGTCTAAGCTGTAGTCCAGGAGACCTCAGTCAGCCAATGACCTCAAACAATTCTCTCTCACTGAAATGCCTGATGGCTTTGGCTAAAACAAGATGTCCCTGAATTATGTGCTCAGACACACAGCCTCCACAAACACTAGGCCCAAATACAAGCCTGAATATGGAAATGCTACAAATATCCCCACTACTTAGAACAAACTGCAGAAATGTTACTCACAGCTGAAAAGCAGCAGTGAGCCTTTAAATGAAAGTTTTAAACAGCTAAAGGAGCCACTAGAAAAAAGAGTTTAACTGCAACAAGTTATCATAAACAAACAACCCAACAGATGCTTAATAAGAGTGGACAATTTCCAGTTAATACCTCACACACAGTGAAACTAGCTAGAAAAAATACACAGTACACAAAGTGCTATAAACAACAAAGAAATAAAGAACAAAATAAACAAAAAACAGGATACTTAATGTTATATATTGTAGCTCCGAGTTTGCTGAGTGTCCTTCCTTCGATTAGCTCACTGTAAAATGGCTGAACACTCACAACTGAGCTTCTTAGGTAACAGAAAGTTGAAACCTGAGACAGCTTTTAAGAAAGAAATCTCAAAAGAACCAATGAGGTGCTTAGTCTAAGCTGTAGTCCAGGAGACCTCAGTCAGCCAATGACCTCAAACAATTCTCTCTCACTGAAATGCCTGATGGCTTTGGCTAAAACAAGATGTCCCTGAATTATGTGCTCAGACACACAGCCTCCACAAACACTAGGCCCAAATACAAGCCTGAATATGGAAATGCTACAAATATCCCCACTACTTAGAACAAACTGCAGAAATGTTACTCACAGCTGAAAAGCAGCAGTGAGCCTTTAAATGAAAGTTTTAAACAGCTAAAGGAGCCACTAGAAAAAAGAGTTTAACTGCAACAAGTTATCATAAACAAACAACCCAACAGATGCTTAATAAGAGTGGACAATTTCCAGTTAATACCTCACACACAGTGAAACTAGCTAGAAAAAATACACAGTACACAAAGTGCTATAAACAACAAAGAAATAAAGAACAAAATAAACAAAAACAGGATACTTAATGTTATATATTGTAGCTCCGAGTTTGCTGAGTGTCCTTCCTTCGATTAGCTCACTGTAAAATGGCTGAACACTCACAACTGAGCTTCTTAGGTAACAGAAAGTTGAAACCTGAGACAGCTTTTAAGAAAGAAATCTCAAAAGAACCAATGAGGTGCTTAGTCTAAGCTGTAGTCCAGGAGACCTCAGTCAGCCAATGACCTCAAACAATTCTCTCTCACTGAAATGCCTGATGGCTTTGGCTAAAACAAGATGTCCCTGAATTATGTGCTCAGACACACAGCCTCCACAAACACTAGGCCCAAATACAAGCCTGAATATGGAAATGCTACAAATATCCCCACTACTTAGAACAAACTGCAGAAATGTTACTCACAGCTGAAAAGCAGCAGTGAGCCTTTAAATGAAAGTTTTAAACAGCTAAAGGAGCCACTAGAAAAAAGAGTTTAACTGCAACAAGTTATCATAAACAAACAACCCAACAGATGCTTAATAAGAGTGGACAATTTCCAGTTAATACCTCACACACAGTGAAACTAGCTAGAAAAAATACACAGTACACAAAGTGCTATAAACAACAAAGAAATAAAGAACAAAATAAACAAAAACAGGATACTTAATGTTATATATTGTAGCTTCGAGTTTGCTGAGTGTCCTTCCTTCGATTAGCTCACTGTAAAATGGCTGAACACTCACAACTGAGCTTCTTAGGTAACAGAAAGTTGAAACCTGAGACAGCTTTTAAGAAAGAAATCTCAAAAGAACCAATGAGGTGCTTAGTCTAAGCTGTAGTCCAGGAGACCTCAGTCAGCCAATGACCTCAAACAATTCTCTCTCACTGAAATGCCTGATGGCTTTGGCTAAAACAAGATGTCCCTGAATTATGTGCTCAGACACACAGCCTCCACAAACACTAGGCCCAAATACAAGCCTGAATATGGAAATGCTACAAATATCCCCACTACTTAGAACAAACTGCAGAAATGTTACTCACAGCTGAAAAGCAGCAGTGAGCCTTTAAATGAAAGTTTTAAACAGCTAAAGGAGCCACTAGAAAAAAGAGTTTAACTGCAACAAGTTATCATAAACAAACAACCCAACAGATGCTTAATAAGAGTGGACAATTTCCAGTTAATACCTCACACACAGTGAAACTAGCTAGAAAAAATACACAGTACACAAAGTGCTATAAACAACAAAGAAATAAAGAACAAAATAAACAAAAACAGGATACTTAATGTTATATATTGTAGCTCGAGTTTGCTGAGTGTCCTTCCTTCGATTAGCTCACTGTAAAATGGCTGAACACTCACAACTGAGCTTCTTAGGTAACAGAAAGTTGAAACCTGAGACAGCTTTTAAGAAAGAAATCTCAAAAGAACCAATGAGGTGCTTAGTCTAAGCTGTAGTCCAGGAGACCTCAGTCAGCCAATGACCTCAAACAATTCTCTCTCACTGAAATGCCTGATGGCTTTGGCTAAAACAAGATGTCCCTGAATTATGTGCTCAGACACACAGCCTCCACAAACACTAGGCCCAAATACAAGCCTGAATATGGAAATGCTACAAATATCCCCACTACTTAGAACAAACTGCAGAAATGTTACTCACAGCTGAAAAGCAGCAGTGAGCCTTTAAATGAAAGTTTTAAACAGCTAAAGGAGCCACTAGAAAAAAGAGTTTAACTGCAACAAGTTATCATAAACAAACAACCCAACAGATGCTTAATAAGAGTGGACAATTTCCAGTTAATACCTCACACACAGTGAAACTAGCTAGAAAAAATACACAGTACACAAAGTGCTATAAACAACAAAGAAATAAAGAACAAAATAAACAAAAACAGGATACTTAATGTTATATATTGTAGCTCGAGTTTGCTGAGTGTCCTTCCTTCGATTAGCTCACTGTAAAATGGCTGAACACTCACAACTGAGCTTCTTAGGTAACAGAAAGTTGAAACCTGAGACAGCTTTTAAGAAAGAAATCTCAAAAGAACCAATGAGGTGCTTAGTCTAAGCTGTAGTCCAGGAGACCTCAGTCAGCCAATGACCTCAAACAATTCTCTCTCACTGAAATGCCTGATGGCTTTGGCTAAAACAAGATGTCCCTGAATTATGTGCTCAGACACACAGCCTCCACAAACACTAGGCCCAAATACAAGCCTGAATATGGAAATGCTACAAATATCCCCACTACTTAGAACAAACTGCAGAAATGTTACTCACAGCTGAAAAGCAGCAGTGAGCCTTTAAATGAAAGTTTTAAACAGCTAAAGGAGCCACTAGAAAAAAGAGTTTAACTGCAACAAGTTATCATAAACAAACAACCCAACAGATGCTTAATAAGAGTGGACAATTTCCAGTTAATACCTCACACACAGTGAAACTAGCTAGAAAAAATACACAGTACACAAAGTGCTATAAACAACAAAGAAATAAAGAACAAAATAAACAAAAACAGGATACTTAATGTTATATATTGTAGCTCGAGTTTGCTGAGTGTCCTTCCTTCGATTAGCTCACTGTAAAATGGCTGAACACTCACAACTGAGCTTCTTAGGTAACAGAAAGTTGAAACCTGAGACAGCTTTTAAGAAAGAAATCTCAAAAGAACCAATGAGGTGCTTAGTCTAAGCTGTAGTCCAGGAGACCTCAGTCAGCCAATGACCTCAAACAATTCTCTCTCACTGAAATGCCTGATGGCTTTGGCTAAAACAAGATGTCCCTGAATTATGTGCTCAGACACACAGCCTCCACAAACACTAGGCCCAAATACAAGCCTGAATATGGAAATGCTACAAATATCCCCACTACTTAGAACAAACTGCAGAAATGTTACTCACAGCTGAAAAGCAGCAGTGAGCCTTTAAATGAAAGTTTTAAACAGCTAAAGGAGCCACTAGAAAAAAGAGTTTAACTGCAACAAGTTATCATAAACAAACAACCCAACAGATGCTTAATAAGAGTGGACAATTTCCAGTTAATACCTCACACACAGTGAAACTAGCTAGAAAAAATACACAGTACACAAAGTGCTATAAACAACAAAGAAATAAAGAACAAAATAAACAAAAAACAGGATACTTAATGTTATATATTGTAGCTCCGAGTTTGCTGAGTGTCCTTCCTTCGATTAGCTCACTGTAAAATGGCTGAACACTCACAACTGAGCTTCTTAGGTAACAGAAAGTTGAAACCTGAGACAGCTTTTAAGAAAGAAATCTCAAAAGAACCAATGAGGTGCTTAGTCTAAGCTGTAGTCCAGGAGACCTCAGTCAGCCAATGACCTCAAACAATTCTCTCTCACTGAAATGCCTGATGGCTTTGGCTAAAACAAGATGTCCCTGAATTATGTGCTCAGACACACAGCCTCCACAAACACTAGGCCCAAATACAAGCCTGAATATGGAAATGCTACAAATATCCCCACTACTTAGAACAAACTGCAGAAATGTTACTCACAGCTGAAAAGCAGCAGTGAGCCTTTAAATGAAAGTTTTAAACAGCTAAAGGAGCCACTAGAAAAAAGAGTTTAACTGCAACAAGTTATCATAAACAAACAACCCAACAGATGCTTAATAAGAGTGGACAATTTCCAGTTAATACCTCACACACAGTGAAACTAGCTAGAAAAAATACACAGTACACAAAGTGCTATAAACAACAAAGAAATAAAGAACAAAATAAACAAAAAACAGGATACTTAATGTTATATATTGTAGCTCCGAGTTTGCTGAGTGTCCTTCCTTCGATCAGCTCACTTCATTTATTAAAACTAATAATGTGATTACTTTACCAGAAGATATGGATTGGATGTCACCTTCTTTCAAGAGAACAAAAGAAACAAATGTCTGGACAGACGTCAGAAAGAAGAAGCAAAGGACTGATACTGTTACAGCCAAATCTCTCAAAGCATCTACTATGATATGAATTGTTTTAACATTACTTTAAAGGACCAATTTTACTGCTTGGATTTTTAAAACAAAGGTAACTAACTATGGGAATCTTTATCCTTATTTTTTGAAAATAGATGACACGTGAGAGTTTTCATATTTCCTCAAGTATGTAAAACAGGGTACTTTTCTTTCACAGAGGGAGGGTTATATAGCACATAAATTATTTATACTGTAAA
Source organism: Protopterus annectens (assembly GCF_019279795.1). NCBI lineage: Eukaryota > Metazoa > Chordata > Ceratodontiformes > Protopteridae > Protopterus > Protopterus annectens. The sequence continues at coordinate 435,622,358 of NC_056732.1, read as the reverse complement.
TCAACATACATAGTATATGTGTATTTTCTCTTAATTTTCTCTTTTCTTTCTCTCTTTTCTCATTATTTATTTTAACTGCATCTTGTCTCCCTTTCTAAATTCTCTCCTATTTACTATACTAATATAGTCTGTATATATTTAATAACTCACTATCTATACACAGATAAATAGTAGTCTAAAATAATCTAGTTTTAAGGTAGACTAATTGGAATAGTGAACTTAATTAATTGTTATTGCAATATTTATTAGATTAATGATAGTCACCAGGGGCGGCTCATGCTATAGGACTGCAGGACTGCAGCCCCCCACCTGTAAAAAGCGTCTCCCCACTGTACAAAATGAAAATAAAAAAAAACAATTCATGTCTCAGAACTTCGCGCATGCATGCTGAGTTCCTGACTGCTGTGGTAGGCAGTCCAGAACTCCACGCATGCGTGCTTACTTCCTGAACTCCAGACTGTCAGTTAGGCAGTCCAAATAGGGAAGGAAGGGAACTCTGCCCTGCCAGCCCACAGGTCTGTGTGGTGATGATCACACAGACCAGAAGCACACTGGACTGCATAGCCTGCAGGCTGGAGGCTCCAGCCTAGTCACATCTCATGGGAAACCCAGAAACAGCCTGCGCGGGCTGTGGACTTAACTTGCAGAGGTGATCAGGCTACAGAGGACTTAAGACAGGCTGCTACAGATGCACAGGCTGTGAACTCAGAGTTATGGAGGTGATCGGGATGCTACAGAAGGAAGGTAGGGTTGCAGAGGAGTGTGTGTTTGTGTGTGTGAAGTGCCCCAGTTGCTACATGGCGGTGGGTAGAGAATAAGGCTTGAACCCTGTACCTTGGACCCAAATGGCAAGAGCCTGAATTCCCTACCCACCACCATTTGTAAAACATTTGCCGATTTTGTCTCATATTTTTTCTGTTCTGTTCCTCATATAATCTGTGGTTTCTGTATTTTTATTACTTAACACAGCCAGTAGTGCAGTGGTAGCATTGTTGTCTGACAGCTGCAGGTTGTCTGGTTTGATTCTTGACTAGGGTGCCTTCTGTGTGGAGTCTGCATGTCCTCCCTGTGTTTATATGGGTTTGCTCTGGTGTACTCAGTGGATATTTGTCCCTGTTTTTTGGACTGTATTCCCCCATTATTGGCTTCGTCCAGGTTTTTTGTGCCAAGGTTGAGAGCTATGGTGATAACTGAATTCACTGAATATGTTTGGGGGCTGTATTCCCCCATTATTGGCTTTGTTCAGATGTTTTGTGCTAAGATGTTGACAGCTATGGTGAGAACTGAATTCACTAAACAGTAGCCATTTAAGTTTCAGTCTTCCTTTCTTTCATAAAACAGATGGTTTGACATAGTGGTATGTTGCTTTGACTGTTTTGCACAGGGTCTTGGGTTCAATACTTGGCAGTGAAATGCATGGTGGTAACACAGCATTTTATTCTAACAACTTTCCAATATTATACAAGCAATGTTTAAAATGTGTCCCTGTTTTTTTGTCTTTTGCCCCCTAAATTTCGGATTTTCCAGATTTCTTGTGCTGCAAAGTTCAGAGATGCAGCTGAGTGTCAAGTAGACTTTACAGGAAGCTGAAAGCTGCAGGGAACAAAAGTTTAGCACTGCTTATGCTGAGTCAGCTTGTGTTGTTAATAGCACAATAGGTAGTGTGCTTGCTTTTGATGCAGAAGGCTGTGGGTTCTACTCCCACAGTAGGTAGATGCATTGCTGATACTGTACTGTATTGTAAAGGGGGTAGATGCTGCAGTCCTTTTTGTTGAAGATACCTAGTAACTATGAACCTGTTATCAGTTTGCCATCCATTCCCTATTGCAATATTACTAGCTTATCATTTTTTTAATGCAACTTAGGCAATTTATTCCTCAAGGGCATCAGGCACTTTATTTGTAGATGAAAGAATGAAATATAAAGTTGTTTGCTAGCAGCAACCACTTCATTAGTTACAGATTTCTTTAATGTGGAATTATTTAGATGACTTTTACTTCTTCAGAGATTGTGCATATTTACTGATACTGGTGCACTGTAGAAGTTTGAGTAGACTTTATTATAGAAATGTTCTGAATTGGGTAGTTTTGTTGTTACTGGTGCATGCATTTTGTTTCATTGTTTACTGGAAAAATGTTCAAAACAAATTTCAAACACCCTCTAACAACTGTACTATATTGTCCAAGGAATATAGTTTAATACAGTCAGGAAGGTGTATCAAAGACCACATGTATGTTTCATGTCCAGTGGACCCATGATTTGAAAACAGCCCAAAGTTAATCTTTAACTGCCACTGGCAAATTGTATTTTCTTTGAATGTGTGTTTCAATGCTGTTTCAATGAATGTGAGCTTCAAGGGCAGAGAAGTTTTAATGCTAAATATGTTTTCATTGTGAGACTGCATTGCTTTATTTAGCAGATGTCTTAGTGTTTGTGCTGTAAAATACAAAATAAAACTTTCAAATGAAGTCCAAATAATCGTAGAAGTAAAGCAGTATGCACATTAGTGTTTATGGTAAATGGGGTGAAATAGTCAAGTAATGGTTCATTGGAATGACTGCAGGCGGCTCCATTCGACCATGATTTTTTGAGGGCAAAGGATGGCAAACTCAGACAGCCCCGGCTGAACTATACCTCTCAACTGTCCAGATTTTCGCTTCTTATTTTGGTTTGTTCCTCATAAAATGTGTGGTTTTCTGGCAAATAATTTAGGAATTAAGTCACTAAATAATGGCAGACACTGAGTTTCAGACTTCATAACCTTTAGAAAAATGCATGCTAAAAGCAAGACCTGTTATTCTATCAATTGTATCAGTTTATACAACAATTTATAGTGCTGTTTATATGTTCCACCAGTATAGTTGGCCTTGTCCAGATTTCCTACATTAACAAGTTGAGAGGTACATGCAAATAAATTGCTTTATAGAATTAGACATATCCAAACCTCTTAACTGTCCCTGATTTTGGCTCAAAATGTTGCTCTTCCCCTAATAATCCCGCCGCAAAATGGCAATTTTGGAAGAAAATGGGGAGGGCTTACAATCAAGAAATAACTGTAATAATCAGAGATATAGATTACTTTTTTTTCAGAAATGCATGTAGATTCTTTTATTTTGTCAGCTGCTCAGGTTAGCGGTACTAATATTAAAAAAGTGTCCCTTCTTTGACAGGTTTCCAGCTATATTGTGTGGCTATTTTATATTTTTGCATCACATTTTTGGTCCATTTTTCATAAAATTCTGTTTTGGCAAATTAGTGGCAAATCATTAAAGACTGAAGTTAGAAAATAATGACAGACATTTGAGTTTCAGATTTCGTACTTTTCAGAAAATAAATAATAATGCAAAACCTACTATTCTACTATCTTTCTAAGTTTATAAGAGCAATATTTAAAAATTGTCCTAATTTTGGGCCTTTGTCCCACTTCTGTGTATGGCTATGTCCATATTTCTTGTGCTGAGGTGAGGTTGAGAGGTATGACAAATGTGTCAGGGCCATCACAGTCAGCCAGAGACATTTCAAATTGTGACATACTTGTTGCACCCCACTTCCGCATGTAGTGACTCTGGGTGTGTCCAAGCAAGGCAAGGAGCAGTTATGCAGTGTAAATATGCAGAGTAACCCCCCCATCCAAGGTAGACACAGGTGCTGCTTTTATTCTGTCCTTGATTTTACAGAATGTTTTGGTTTCTGTCATATTTTTATACTGCTGATTTATACTTATTATTACTCAGAAAGTGCCTGTTGCTCTGTGTTTAAGGAGCAATGCTTTAAGGACCATCAGGTAAGCTTGTCTGAGATTGTAAGATGCAAGTAAGCTTTAATAAGCATACAGTTAAAAGAATTGCCAACATTGAAAGCCTTTCTGTTGTTGCCATGCAGATAATACTTACATAACTAGATAATGTATAAGCCTTGGGTATTGAAATGCATATGACAGTATTTGTAATAAAGGACAGGATTACATTATTTTAAGAAGCTCATTACATTTGTTGGAGACTTGCAGTCATTTTTGCAGGCTTTACCTGTAAACCAATCAGAATGCCAATCTATCATGTGTGGTCCATTACCTGTACAGTAATCCTTTAAGCAATGTATCTTGAGCTTGTTTCTTGTTTGCTTTTCATTTTTTACTTTGATCATGTTTTCCCCATGAAACAAGTAGATAGTTGTCAGGCAGCAGGTCTTTTTTGGATAAGAAACATTAGTTAGAGATTGCTACTTTCAACATGTTACTTGGTACTTTAATAAAGCTGAATATAAATTATAGTTAGAACTGCAGTGCAAGGAGAAGTGGTTTGAGTTAAGCTGCTAGTTTTTTTACTTGATTTTGACTGGCATTCCAGTAATGTATTTAAAAAGTGATTTATTTTTTCATGCCTCACAACCTTTTTGTATCCATCTAGCTATTAAGTAAGCTGTCATGCAGCCAATGCATTGAGATATTTTTTTTCTTCTACACTTAATTTTGTCTTGATTTGTCTTGATTGAACTCTCATAATGACGGTTTGGCACCTAGGGCAGCGTATTTAATTAAAGTTACAGTTTTTGTGGTTTTGAGTATAGCCCCTCCCCTTTCTAGTTGGCCAGACCCCTTCCCATTGACCACCCATTCACCTGTCTCCTGCAGCCCCACTTTGATTTGAAGTCACCAGCCACCACTGATAGTCACTGTTATGCTTATTGGGATTGGGGACATGTTCGTGATTAACTCTGAAATGTTCCATTCATGTACATATGTCCTTTGAATTATTTCCTTTTAGGTGGTGGTGCTGCGGTAGCATTGTCGCCTCACAGTAAGACGCTGTCGGTTCGATTTTCAGCTAGAGCGTCTTCTGCGTGGAGACATGCGTGAATAAGCGCCGTTGAAGGTTATGCATCAGGCCTGGCAAGCCGGTGCGTAAAAATCAACTGCCAATCATTAGCGGACCAGAGTTCCACTGTGGCGACCCTAACCGGGAAAAGCCGAAAGACACAAACAATTAGCAAATACATAAAAAAGGAGGGAAAAATGTACTGTTGGTTAAGAGAAGTGAAGCTTTCTTCACATTCTATTTGTGTTGCCATAGCAACAGTAAACAATTGCTGCAGTTTCTAAGGATACTGGGAATCTGCGAAGTGCATTTAGCCTCACAGATAACAAATAATAAGAAAAAGTAATGTTGTTTAGTTATTAAAATAAAAAACAACCTAAACAAGGTAAAATAAATACATAATAGGATTATTTGTAAATATTTTATGATTTATCCTCATAGGATTACATTTTCCTGGAAACACAACTGAAATGTTCCCAAACTACATGTGCACTGAAATGTAGCTGCTTGATTAAAAGGTATTACTCACTTTAACATGCTGATTTCACAAGCTGTCTGCACTGTAATAGTTACATTTTATATTTTACTTGAAATTGTCAGTCTCAAGAGCATACGAAAAGATACATATTACTTTTTGCAACATATCTTTGCAGTTACCTCACACTCTGCAAACTCACTTGGTAACTGATAGCTATTCATTTAAAATATCATTTTAAATATTAACTGTGCCTTTGAAATGGTATTGACCTTCTGACAAAATATAATCTGAACTGTAAAATGAATGACTTGAAAGAAGTGAAGTAATGCATAGATTTCAAAGACAGTTCTTGGCACTACAGTAAAAGTAAAAATATATTCACAAGGAAGTATTGAAGTGTTTTAGTCTTCCAGTTAAAATAGCTTACTGTCAACATTTTGCGATATCAGAAAGTTTGAAGAGCTAGGAAATTAGTATTCTTAAACCTGAGACAGCTTTTAAGAAAGAAATCTCAAAAGAACCAATGAGGTGCTTAGTCTAAGCTGTAGTCCAGGAGACCTCAATCAGCCAATGACCTCAAACAATTCTCTCTCACTGAAATGCCTGATGGCTTGGCTAAAACAAGATGTCCCTGAATTATGTGCTCAGACACACAGCCTCCACAAACACTAGGCCCAAATACAAGCCTGAATATGGAAATGCTACAAATATCCCCACTACTTAGAACAAACTGCAGAAATGTTACTCACAGCTGAAAAGCAGCAGTGAGCCTTTAAATGAAAGTTTTAAACAGCTAAAGGAGCCACTAGAAAAAAAAAGTTTAACTGCAACAAGTTATCATAAACAAACAACCCAACAGATGCTTAATAAGAGTGGACAATTTCCAGTTAATACCTCACACACAGTGAAACTGGCTAGAAAAAAATACACAGTACACTAAGTGCTATAAACAACAAAGAAATAAAGAACAAAATAAACAAGAAACAGGATACTTAATGTTATATATTGTAGCTCCGAGTTTGCTGAGTGTCCTTCCTTCGATCAGCTCACTGTAAAATGGCTGAACACTCACAACTGAGCTTCCTGGGTAACAGAAAGTTGAAACCTGAGACAGCTTTCAAGAAAGAAATCTCAAAAGAACCAATGAGGTGCTTAGTCTAAGCTGTAGTCCAGGAGACCTCAGTCAGCCAATGACCTCAAACAATTCTCTCTCACTGAAATGCCTGATGGCTTTGGCTAAAACAAGATGTCCCTGAATTATGTGCTCAGACACACAGCCTCCACAAACACTAGGCCCAATTACAAGCCTGAATATGGAAATGCTACAAATATCCCCACTACTTAGAACAAACTGCAGAAATGTTACTCACAGCTGAAAAGCAGCAGTGAGCCTTTAAATGAAAGTTTTAAACAGCTAAAGGAGCCACTAGAAAAAAGAGTTTAACTGCAACAAGTTATCATAAACAAACAACCCAACAGATGCTTAATAAGAGTGGACAATTTCCAGTTAATACCTCACACACAGTGAAACTAGCTAGAAAAAATACACAGTACACAAAGTGCTATAAACAACAAAGAAATAAAGAACAAAATAAACAAAAAACAGGATACTTAATGTTATATATTGTAGCTCCGAGTTTGCTGAGTGTCCTTCCTTCAATCAGCTCACTGTAAAATGGCTGAACACTCTCAACTGAGCTTCTTAGGTAACAGAAAGTTGAAACCTGAGACAGCTTTTAAGAAAGAAATCTCAAAAGAACCAATGAGGTGCTTAGTCTAAGCTGTAGTCCAGGAGACCTCAATCAGCCAATGACCTCAAACAATTCTCTCTCACTGAAATGCCTGATGGCTTTGGCTAAAACAAGATGTCCCTGAATTATGTGCTCAGACACACAGCCTCCACAAACACTAGGCCCAAATACAAGCCTGAATATGGAAATGCTACAAATATCCCACTACTTAGAACAAACTGCAGAAATGTTACTCACAGCTGAAAAGCAGCAGTGAGCCTTTAAATGAAAGTTTTAAACAGCTAAAGGAGCCACTAGAAAAAAAAAGTTTAACTGCAACAAGTTATCATAAACAAACAACCCAACAGATGCTTAATAAGAGTGGACAATTTCCAGTTAATACCTCACACACAGTGAAACTGGCTAGAAAAAAATACACAGTACACAAAGTGCTATAAACAACAAAGAAATAAAGAACAAAATAAACAAGAAACAGGATACTTAATGTTATATATTGTAGCTCCGAGTTTGCTGAGTGTCCTTCCTTCGATCAGCTCACTGTAAAATGGCTAAACACTCACAACTGAGCTTCTTAGGTAACAGAAAGTTGAAACCTGAGACAGCTTTTAAGAAAGAAATCTCAAAATAACCAATGAGGTGCTTAGTCTAAGCTGTAGTCCAGGAGACCTCAGTCAGCCAATGACCTCAAACAATTCTCTCTCACTGAAATGCCTGATGGCTTTGGCTAAAACAAGATGTCCCTGAATTATGTGCTCAGACACACAGCCTCCACAAACACTAGGCCCAAATACAAGCCTGAATATGGAAATGCTACAAATATCCCCACTACTTAGAACAAACTGCAGAAATGTTACTCACAGCTGAAAAGCAGCAGTGAGCCTTTAAATGAAAGTTTTAAACAGCTAAAGGAGCCACTAGAAAAAAGGAGTTTAACTGCAACAAGTTATCATAAACAAACAACCCAACAGATGCTTAATAAGAGTGGACATTTTCCAGTTAATATCTCACACACAGTGAAACTAGCTAGAAAAAATACACAGTACACAAAGTGCTATAAACAACAAAGAAGTAAAGAACAAAATAAACAAAAAACAGGATACTTAATGTTATATATTGTAGCTCCGAGTTTGCTGAGTGTCCTTCCTTCGACCAGCTCACTGTAAAATGGCTGAACACTCACAACTGAGCTTCTTGGGTAACAGAAAGTTGAAACCTGAGACGGCTTTTAAGAAAGAAATCTCAAAAGAACCAATGAGGTGCTTAGTCTAAGCTGTAGTCCAGGAGACCTCAGTCAGCCAATGACCTCAAACAATTCTCTCTCACTGAAATGCCTGATGGCTTTGGCTAAAACAAGATGTCCCTGAATTATGTGCTCAGACACACAGCCTTTACAAACACTAGGCCCAAATACAAGCCTGAATATGGAAATGCTACAAATATCCCCACTACTTAGAACAAACTGCAGAAATGTTACTCACAGCTGAAAAGCAGCAGTGAGCCTTTAAATGAAAGTTTTAAACAGCTAAATGAGCCACTAGAAAAAAAGAGTTTAACTGCAAAAAGTTATCATAAACAAACAACCCAACAGATGCTTAATAAGAGTGGACAATTTCCAGTTAATACCTCACACACAGTGAAACTAGCTAGAAAAAATACACAGTACACAAAGTGCCATAAACAACAAAGAAATAAAGAACTAAATAAACAAAAAACAGGATACTTAATGTTATATATTGTAGCTCCGAGTTTGCTGAGTGTCCTTCCTTGATCAGCTCACTGTAAAATGGCTGAACACTCACAACTGAGCTTCTTAGGTAACAGAAAGTTGAAACCTGAGACAGCTTTTAAGAAAGAAATCTCAAAGAACCAATGAGGTGCTTAGTCTAAGCTGTAGTCCAGGAGACCTCAGTCAGCCAATGACCTCAAACAATTCTCTCTCACTGAAATGCCTGATGGCTTTGGCTAAAACAAGATGTCCCTGAATTATGTGCTCAGACACACAGCCTCCACAAACACTAGGCCCAATTACAAGCCTGAATATGGAAATGCTACAAATATCCCCACTACTTAGAACAAACTGCAGAAATGTTACTCACAGCTGAAAAGCAGCAGTGAGCCTTTAAATGAAAGTTTTAAACAGCTAAAGGAGCCACTAGAAAAAGAGTTTAACTGCAACAAGTTATCATAAACAAACAACCCAACAGATGCTTAATAAGAGTGGACAATTTCCAGTTAATACCTCACACACAGTGAAACTAGCTAGAAAAATATACAGTGCACAAAGTGCTATAAACAACAAAGAAATAAAGAACAAAATAAACAAAAACAGGATACTTAATGTTATATATTGTAGCTCGAGTTTGCTGAGTGTCCTTCCTTCAATCAGCTCACTGTAAAATGGCTGAACACTCACAACTGAGCTTCTTAGGTAACAGAAAGTTGAAACCTGAGACAGCTTTTAAGAAAGAAATCTCAAAGAACCAATGAGGTGCTTAGTCTAAGCTGTAGTCCAGGAGACCTCAATCAGCCAATGACCTCAAACAATTCTCTCTCACTGAAATGCCTGATGGCTTTGGCTAAAACAAGATGTCCCTGAATTATGTGCTCAGACACACAGCCTCCACAAACACTAGGCCCAAATACAAGCCTGAATATGGAAATGCTACAAATATCCCCACTACTTAGAACAAACTGCAGAAATGTTACTCACAGCTGAAAAGCAGCAGTGAGCCTTTAAATGAAAGTTTTAAACAGCTAAAGGAGCCACTAGAAAAAAAAAAGTTTAACTGCAACAAGTTATCATAAACAAACAACCCAACAGATGCTTAATAAGAGTGGACAATTTCCAGTTAATACCTCACACACAGTGAAACTGGCTAGAAAAAATACACAGTACACAAAGTGCTATAAACAACAAAGAAATAAAGAACAAAATAAACAAAAAACAGGATACTTAATGTTATATATTGTAGCTCCGAGTTTGCTGAGTGTCCTTCCTTCGATCAGCTCACTGTAAAATGGCTGAACACTCACAACTGAGCTTCTTAGGTAACAGAAAGTTGAAACCTGAGACAGCTTTTAAGAAAGAAATCTCAAAATAACCAATGAGGTGCTTAGTCTAAGCTGTAGTCCAGGAGACCTCAGTCAGCCAATGACCTCAAACAATTCTCTCTCACTGAAATGCCTGATGGCTTTGGCTAAAACAAGATGTCCCTGAATTATGTGCTCAGTCACACAGCCTCCACAAACACTAGGCCCAAATACAAGCCTGAATATGGAAATGCTACAAATATCCCCACTACTTATAACAAACTGCAAAATGTTACTCACAGCTAAAAAGCAGCAGTGAGCCTTTAAATGAATGTTTTAAACAGCTAAAGGAGCTACTAGAAAAAAGAGTTTAACTGCAACAAGTTATCATAAACAAACAACCCAACAGATGCTTAATAAGAGTGGACAATTTCCAGTTAATACTTCACACACAGTGAAACTAGCTAGAAAAAATACACAGTACACAAAGTGCTATAAATAACAAAGAAATAAAGAACTAAATAAACAAAAAACAGGATACTTAATGTTATATATTGTAGCTCCGAGTTTGCTGAGTGTCCTTCCTTCGATCAGCTCACTGTAAAATGGCTGAACACTCACAACTGAGCTTCTTGGGTAACAGAAAGTTGAAACCTGAGACGGCTTTTAAGAAAGAAATCTCAAAAGAACCAATGAGGTGCTTAGTCTAAGCTGTAGTCCAGGAGACCTCAGTCAGCCAATGACCTCAAACAATTCTCTCTCACTGAAATGCCTGATGGCTTTGGCTAAAACAAGATGTCCCTGAATTATGTGCTCAGACACACAGCCTCTACAAACACTAGGCCCAAATACATGCCTGAATATGGAAATGCTACAAATATCCCCACTACTTAGAACAAACTGCACAAATGTTACTCACAGCTGAAAAGCAGCAGTGAGCCTTTAAATGAAAGTTTTTAACAGCTAAATGAGCCACTAGAAAAAAAAGAGTTTAACTGCAAAAAGTTATCATAAACAAACAACCCAACAGATGCTTAATAAGAGTGGACAATTTCCAGTTAATACCTCACACACAGTGAAACTAGCTAGAAAAAATACACAGTACACAAAGTGCCATAAACAACAAAGAAATAAAGAACTAAATAAACAAAAAACAGGATACTTAATGTTATATATTGTAGCTCCGAGTTTGCTGAGTGTCCTTCCTTCGATCAGCTCACTGTAAAATGGCTGAACACTCACAACTGAGCTTCTTAGGTAACAGAAAGTTGAAACCTGAGACAGCTTTTAAGAAAGAAATCTCAAAAGAACCAATGAGGTGCTTAGTCTAAGCTGTAGTCCAGGAGACCTCAGTCAGCCAACGAGCTCAAACAATTCTCTCACTGAAATGCCTGATGGCTTTGGCTAAAACAAGATGTCCCTGAATTATGTGCTCAGACACACAGCCTCCACAAACACTAGGCCCAAATACAAGCCTGAATATGGAAATGCTACAAATATCCCCACTACTTAGAACAAACTGCAGAAATGTTACTCACAGCTGAAAAGCAGCAGTGAGCCTTTAAATGAAAGTTTTAAACAGCTAAAGGAGCCACTAGAAAAAAGAGTTTAACTGCAACAAGTTATCATAAACAAACAACCCAACAGATGCTTAATAAGAGTGGACAGCTTCCAGTTAATGCCTCACACACAGTGAAACTAGCTAGAAAAAATACACAGTACACAAAGTGCTATAAACAACAAAGAAATAAAGAACAAAATAAACAAAAAACAGGACACTTAATGTTATATATTGTAGCTCCGAGTTTGCTGAGTGTCCTTCCTTCGATCAGCTCACTGTAAAATGGCTGAACACTCACAACTGAGCTTCTTAGGTAACAGAAAGTTGAAACCTGAGAAAAGCTTTTAAGAAAGAAATCTCAAAAGAACCAATGAGGTGCTTAGTCTAAGCTGTAGTCCAGGAGACCTCAGTCAGCCAATGACCTCAAACAATTGTCTCTCACTAAAATGCCTGATGGCTTTGGCTAAAACAAGATGTCCCTGAATTATGTGCTCAGACACACAGCCTCCACAAACACTAGGCCCAAATACAAGCCTGAATATGGAAATGCTACAAATATCCCCACTACTTAGAACAAACTGCAGAAATGTTACTCACAGCTGAAAAGCAGCAATGAGACTTAAAATGAAAGTTATAAACAGCTAAAGGAGCCACTAGAAAAAAAGAGTTTAACTGCAACAAGTTATCATAAACAAACAACCCAACAGATGCTTAATTAGAGTGGACAATTTCCAGTTAATACCTCACACACAGTGAAACTAGCTAGAAAAAATACACAGTACACAAAGTGCTATAAACAACAAAGAAATAAAGAACAAAATAAACAAAAAACAGGATACTTAATGTTATATATTGTAGCTCCGAGTTTGCTGAGTGTCCTTCCTTCGTTCAGCTCACTGTAAAATGGCTGAACACTCACAACTGAGCTTCTTAGGTAACAGAAAGTTGAAACCTGAGACAGCTTTTAAGAAAGAAATCTCAAAAGAACCAATGAGGTGCTTAGTCTAAGCTGTAGTCCAGGAGACCTCAGTCAGCCAATGACCTCAAACAATTCTCTCTCACTGAAATGCCTGATGGCTTTGGCTAAAACAAGATGTCCCTGAATTATGTGCTCAGACACACAGCCTCCACAAACACTAGGCCCAAATACAAGCCTGAATATGGAAATGCTACAAATATCCCCACTACTTAGAACAAACTGCAGAAATGTTACTCACAGCTGAAAAGCAGCAGTGAGCCTTTAAATGAAAGTTTTAAACAGCTAAATGAGCCACTAGAAAAAAAAGAGTTTAACTGCAACAAGTTATCATAAACAAACAACCCAACAGATGCTTAATAAGAGTGGACAATTTCCAGTTAATACCTCACACACAGTGAAACTAGCTAGAAAAAATACACAGTACACAAAGTGCTATAAACAACAAAGAAATAAAGAACAAAATAAACAAAAAACAGGATACTTAATGTTATATATTGTAGCTCCGAGTTTGCTGAGTGTCCTTCCTTCGATCAGCTCACTGTAAAATGGCTGAACACTCACAACTGAGCTTCTTAGGTAACAGAAAGTTGAAACCTGAGACAGCTTTTAAGAAAGAAATCTCAAAAGAACCAATGAGGTGCTTAGTCTAAGCTGTAGTCCAGGAGACCTCAGTCAGCGAATGACCTCAAACAATTCTCTCTCACTGAAATGCCTGATGGCTTTGGCTAAAACAAGATGTCCCTGAATTATGTGCTCAGATACACAGCCTCCACAAACACTAGGCCCAAATACAAGCCTGAATATGGAAATGCTACAAATATCCCCACTACTTAGAACAAACTGCAGAAATGTTACTCACAGCTGAAAAGCAGCAGTGAGCCTTTAAATGAAAGTTTTAAACAGCTAAAGGAGCCAGTAGAAAAAAGAGTTTAACTGCAACAAGTTATCATAAACAAACAACCCAACAGATGCTTAATAAGAGTGGACAATTTCCAGTTAATACCTCACACACAGTGAAACCAGCTAGAAAAAATACACAGTACACAAAGTGCTATAAACAACAAAGAAATAAAGAACAAAATAAACAAAAAACAGGATACTTAATGTTATATATTGTAGCTCCGAGTTTGCTGAGTGTCCTTCCTACGATCAGCTCACTGTAAAATGGCTGAACACTCACAACTGAGCTTCTTAGGTAACAGAAAGTTGAAACCTGAGACAGCTTTTAAGAAAGAAATCTCAAAAGAACCAGTGAGGTGCTTAGTCTAAGCTGTAGTCCAGGAGACCTCAGTCAGCCAATGACCTCAAATAATTCTCTCTCACTGAAATGCCTGATGGCTTTGGCTAAAACAAGATGTCCCTGAATTATGTGCTCAGACACACAGCCTCCACAAACACTAGGCCCAAATACAAGCCTGAATATGGAAATGCTACAAATATCCCCACTACTTAGAACAAACAGCAGAAATGTTACTCACAGCTGAAAAGCAGCAGTGATCCTTTAAATGAAAGTTTTAAACAGCTAAAGGAGCCACTAGAAAAAAATAGTTTAACTGCAACAAGTTATCATAAACAAACAACCCAAAAGATGCTTAATAAGAGTGAACAATTTCCAGTTAATACCTCACACACAGTGAAACTAGCTAGAAAAAATACACAGTACACAAAGTGCTATAAACAACAAAGAAATAAAGAACAAAATAAACAAAAAACAGGATACTTAAAGTTATATATTGTAGCTCCGAGTTTGCTGAGTGTCCTTCCTTCGATCAGCTCACTGTAAAATGGCTGAACACTCACAACTGAGCTTCTTAGGTAACAGAAAGTTGAAACCTGAGACAGCTTTTAAGAAAGAAATCTCAAAAGAACCAATGAGGTGCTTAGTCTAAGCTGTAGTCCAGGAGACCTCAGTCAGCCAATGGCCTCAAACAATTCTCTCTCACTGAAATGCCTGATGGCTTTGGCTAAAACAAGATGTCCCTGAATTATGTGCTCAGACACACAGCCTCCACAAACACTAGGCCCAAATACAAGCCTGAATATGGAAATGCTACAAATATCCCCACTACTTAGAACAAACTGCAGAGATGTTACTCACAGCTGAAAAGCAGCAGTGAGCCTTTAAATGAAAGTTTTAACCAGCTAAAGGAGCCACTAGAAAAAAAGAGTTTAACTGCAACAAGTTATCATAAACAAACAACCCAACAGATGCTTAATAAGAGTGGACAATTTCCAGTTAATGCCTCACACACAGTGAAACTAGCTAGAAAAAATACACAGTACACAAAGTGCTATAAACAACAAAGAAATAAAGAACAAAATAAACAAAAAACAGGATACTTAATGTTATATATTGTAGCTCCGAGTTTGCTGAGTGTCCTTCCTTCGATCAGCTCACTTCATTTATTAAAACTAATAATGTGATTACTTTACCAGAAGATATGGATTGGATGTCACCTTCTTTCAAGAGAACAAAAGAAACAAATGTCTGGACAGACGTCAGAAAGAAGAAGCAAAGGACTGATACTGTTACAGCCAAATCTCTCAAAGCATCTACTATGATATGAATTGTTTTAACATTACTTTAAAGGACCAATTTTACTGCTTGGATTTTTAAAACAAAGGTAACTAACTATGGGAATCTTTATCCTTATTTTTTGAAAATAGATGACACGTGAGAGTTTTCATATTTCCTCAAGTATGTAAAACAGGGTACTTTTCTTTCACAGAGGGAGGGTTATATAGCACATAAATTATTTATACTGTAAATCAACATACATAGTATATGTGTATTTTCTCTTAATTTTCTCTTTTCTTTCTCTCTTTTCTCATTATTTATTTTAACTGCATCTTGTCTCCCTTTCTAAATTCTCTCCTATTTACTATACTAATATAGTCTGTATATATTTAATAACTCACTATCTATACACAGATAAATAGTAGTCTAAAATAATCTAGTTTTAAGGTAGACTAATTGGAATAGTGAACTTAATTAATTGTTATTGCAATATTTATTAGATTAATGATAGTCACCAGGGGCGGCTCATGCTATAGGACTGCAGGACTGCAGCCCCCCACCTGTAAAAAAGAAACGTCTCCCCACTGTACAAAATGAAAATAAAAAAAAAACAATTCATGTCTCAGAACTCGCGCATGCATGCTGAGTTCCTGACTGCTGTGGTAGGCAGTCCAGAACTCCACGCATGCGTGCTGAGTTCCTGAACACCAGACTGCTCAGTTAGGCAGTCCAGATAGGGAAGGAAGGGAACTCCTCCCTGCCAGCCCAAAGGTCTGTGTGGTGATGATCACACAGACCAGAAGCACACTGGACTGCATCGCCTGCAGGCTGGAGGCTCCAGCCTAGTCACATCTCATGGGGAAACCCAGAAACAGCCTGCGCAGGCTGTGGACTTAACTTGCAGAGGTGATCAGGCTACAGAGGACTTAAGACAGGCTGCTACAGATGCACAGGCTGTGAACTCAGAGTTATGGAGGTGATCGGGATGCTACAGAAGGAAGGTAGGGTTGCAGAGGAGTGTGTGTTTGTGTGTGTGAAGTGCCCCAGTTGCTACATGGCGGTGGGTAGAGAATAAGGCTTGAACCCTGTACCTTGGACCCAAATGGCAAGAGCCTGAATTCCCTACCCACCACCATTTGTAAAACATTTGCCGATTTTTGTCTCATATTTTTTCTGTTCTGTTCCTCATATAATCTGTGGTTTCTGTATTTTTATTACTTAACACAGCCAGTAGTGCAGTGGTAGCATTGTTGTCTGACAGCTGCAGGTTGTCTGGTTTGATTCTTGACTAGGGTGCCTTCTGTGTGGAGTCTGCATGTCCTCCCTGTGTTTATATGGGTTTGCTCTGGTGTACTCAGTGGATATTTGTCCCTGTTTTTTGGACTGTATTCCCCCATTATTGGCTTCGTCCAGGTTTTTTGTGCCAAGGTTGAGAGCTATGGTGATAACTGAATTCACTGAATATGTTTGGGGGCTGTATTCCCCCATTATTGGCTTTGTTCAGATGTTTTGTGCTAAGATGTTGACAGCTATGGTGAGAACTGAATTCACTAAACAGTAGCCATTTAAGTTTCAGTCTTCCTTTCTTTCATAAAACAGATGGTTTGACATAGTGGTATGTTGCTTTGACTGTTTTGCACAGGGTCTTGGGTTCAATACTTGGCAGTGAAATGCATGGTGGTAACACAGCATTTTATTCTAACAACTTTCCAATATTATACAAGCAATGTTTAAAATGTGTCCCTGTTTTTTTGTCTTTTGCCCCCCCCCTAAATTTCGGATTTTTCCAGATTTCTTGTGCTGCAAAGTTCAGAGATGCAGCTGAGTGTCAAGTAGACTTTACAGGAAGCTGAAAGCTGCAGGGGAACAAAAGTTTAGCACTGCTTATGCTGAGTCAGCTTGTGTTGTTAATAGCACAATAGGTAGTGTGCTTGCTTTTGATGCAGAAGGCTGTGGGTTCTACTCCCACAGTAGGTAGATGCATTGCTGATACTGTACTGTATTGTAAAGGGGGTAGATGCTGCAGTCCTTTTTGTTGAAGATACCTAGTAACTATGAACCTGTTATCAGTTTGCCATCCATTCCCTATTGCAATATTACTAGCTTATCATTTTTTTAATGCAACTTAGGCAATTTATTCCTCAAGGGCATCAGGCACTTTATTTGTAGATGAAAGAATGAAATATAAAGTTGTTTGCTAGCAGCAACCACTTCATTAGTTACAGATTTCTTTAATGTGGAATTATTTAGATGACTTTTACTTCTTCAGAGATTGTGCATATTTACTGATACTGGTGGACTGTAGAAGTTTGAGTAGACTTTTATTATAGAAATGTTCTGAATTGGGTAGTTTTGTTGTTACTGGTGCATGCATTTTGTTTCATTGTTTACTGGAAAAATGTTCAAAACAAATTTCAAACACCCTCTAACAACTGTACTATATTGTCCAAGGAATATAGTTTAATACAGTCAGGAAGGTGTATCAAAGACCACATGTATGTTTCATGTCCAGTGGACCCATGATTTGAAAACAGCCCAAAGTTAATCTTTAACTGCCACTGGCAAATTGTATTTTCTTTGAATGTGTGTTTCAATGCTGTTTCAATGAATGTGAGCTTCAAGGGCAGAGAAGTTTTAATGCTAAATATGTTTTCATTGTGAGACTGCATTGCTTTATTTAGCAGATGTCTTAGTGTTTGTGCTGTAAAATACAAAATAAAACTTTCAAATGAAGTCCAAATAATCGTAGAAGTAAAGCAGTATGCACATTAGTGTTTATGGTAAATGGGGTGAAATAGTCAAGTAATGGTTCATTGGAATGACTGCAGGGGGGCGGCTCCATTCGACCATGATTTTTTGAGGGCAAAGGATGGCAAACTCAGACAGCCCCGGCTGAACTATACCTCTCAACTGTCCAGATTTTCGCTTCTTATTTTGGTTTGTTCCTCATAAAATGTGTGGTTTTCTGGCAAATAATTTAGGAATTAAGTCACTAAATAATGGCAGACACTGAGTTTCAGACTTCATAACCTTTAGAAAAATGCATGCTAAAGCAAGACCTGTTATTCTATCAATTGTATCAGTTTATACAACAATTTATAGTGCTGTTTATATGTTCCACCAGTATAGTTGGCCTTGTCCAGATTTCCTACATTAACAAGTTGAGAGGTACATGCAAATAAATTGCTTTATAGAATTAGACATATCCAAACCTCTTAACTGTCCCTGATTTTGGCTCAAAATGTTGCTCTTCCCCTAATAATCCCGCCGCAAAATGGCAATTTTGGAAGAAAATGGGGAGGGCTTACAATCAAGAAATAACTGTAATAATCAGAGATATAGATTACTTTTTTTTCAGAAATGCATGTAGATTCTTTTATTTTGTCAGCTGCTCAGGTTAGCGGTACTAATATTAAAAAAGTGTCCCTTCTTTGACAGGTTTCCAGCTATATTGTGTGGCTATTTTATATTTTTGCATCACATTTTTGGTCCATTTTTCATAAAATTCTGTTTTTTTGGCAAATTAGTGGCAAATCATTAAAGACTGAAGTTAGAAAATAATGACAGACATTTGAGTTTCAGATTTCGTACTTTTCAGAAAATAAATAATAATGCAAAACCTACTATTCTACTATCTTTCTAAGTTTATAAGAGCAATATTTAAAAATTGTCCTAATTTTGGGCCTTTGTCCCACTTCTGTGTATGGCTATGTCCATATTTCTTGTGCTGAGGTGAGGTTGAGAGGTATGACAAATGTGTCAGGGCCATCACAGTCAGCCAGAGACATTTCAAATTGTGACATACTTGTTGCACCCCACTTCCGCATGTAGTGACTCTGGGTGTGTCCAAGCAAGGCAAGGAGCAGTTATGCAGTGTAAATATGCAGAGTAACCCCCCCATCCAAGGTAGACACAGGTGCTGCTTTTATTCTGTCCTTGATTTTACAGAATGTTTTGGTTTCTGTCATATTTTTATACTGCTGATTTATACTTATTATTACTCAGAAAGTGCCTGTTGCTCTGTGTTTAAGGAGCAATGCTTTAAGGACCATCAGGTAAGCTTGTCTGAGATTGTAAGATGCAAGTAAGCTTTAATAAGCATACAGTTAAAAGAATTGCCAACATTGAAAGCCTTTCTGTTGTTGCCATGCAGATAATACTTACATAACTAGATAATGTATAAGCCTTGGGTATTGAAATGCATATGACAGTATTTGTAATAAAGGACAGGATTACATTATTTTAAGAAGCTCATTACATTTGTTGGAGACTTGCAGTCATTTTTGCAGGCTTTACCTGTAAACCAATCAGAATGCCAATCTATCATGTGTGGTCCATTACCTGTACAGTAATCCTTTAAGCAATGTATCTTGAGCTTGTTTCTTGTTTGCTTTTCATTTTTTACTTTGATCATGTTTTCCCCATGAAACAAGTAGATAGTTGTCAGGCAGCAGGTCTTTTTTGGATAAGAAACATTAGTTAGAGATTGCTACTTTCAACATGTTACTTGGTACTTTAATAAAGCTGAATATAAATTATAGTTAGAACTGCAGTGCAAGGAGAAGTGGTTTGAGTTAAGCGCTGCTAGTTTTTTTTTACTTGATTTTGACTGGCATTCCAGTAATGTATTTAAAAAGTGATTTATTTTTTCATGCCTCACAACCTTTTTGTATCCATCTAGCTATTAAGTAAGCTGTCATGCAGCCAATGCATTGAGATATTTTTTTTCTTCTACACTTAATTTTGTCTTGATTTGTCTTGATTGAACTCTCATAATGACGGTTTGGCACCTAGGGCAGCGTATTTAATTAAAGTTACAGTTTTTGTGGTTTTGAGTATAGCCCCTCCCCTTTCTAGTTGGCCAGACCCCTTCCCATTGACCCCACCCATTCACCTGTCTCCTGCAGCCCCACTTTGATTTGAAGTCACCAGCCACCACTGATAGTCACTGTTATGCTTATTGGGATTGGGGACATGTTCGTGATTAACTCTGAAATGTTCCATTCATGTACATATGTCCTTTGAATTATTTCCTTTTAGGTGGTGGTGCTGCGGTAGCATTGTCGCCTCACAGTAAGACGCTGTCCGGTTCGATTTTCAGCTAGAGCGTCTTCTGCGTGGAGACATGCGTGAATGGGCGTACCTTCGTTGAAGGTTATGCATCAGGCCTGGCAAGCCGGTACGTAAAAATCAACTGCCAATCATTAGCGGACCAGAGTTCCACTGTGGCGACCCCTAACCGGGAAAAGCCGAAAGACACAAACAATTAGCAAATACATAAAAAAGGAGGGAAAATGTACTGTTGGTTAAGAGAAGTGAAGCTTTCTTCACATTCTATTTGTGTTGCCATAGCAACAGTAAACAATTGCTGCAGTTTCTAAGGATACTGGGAATCTGCGAAGTGCATTTAGCCTCACAGATAACAAATAATAAGAAAAAGTAATGTTGTTTAGTTATTAAAATAAAAAACAACCTAAACAAGGTAAAATAAATACATAATAGGATTATTTGTAAATATTTTATGATTTATCCTCATAGGATTACATTTTCCTGGAAACACAACTGAAATGTTCCCAAACTACATGTGCACTGAAATGTAGCTGCTTGATTAAAAGGTATTACTCACTTTAACATGCTGATTTCACAAGCTGTCTGCACTGTAATAGTTACATTTTATATTTTACTTGAAATTGTCAGTCTCAAGAGCATACGAAAAGATACATATTACTTTTTGCAACATATCTTTGCAGTTACCTCACACTCTGCAAACTCACTTGGTAACTGATAGCTATTCATTTAAAATATCATTTTAAATATTAACTGTGCCTTTGAAATGGTATTGACCTTCTGACAAAATATAATCTGAACTGTAAAATGAATGACTTGAAAGAAGTGAAGTAATGCATAGATTTCAAAGACAGTTCTTGGCACTACAGTAAAAGTAAAAATATATATTCACAAGGAAGTATTGAAGTGTTTTAGTCTTCCAGTTAAAATAGCTTACTGTCAACATTTTGCGATATCAGAAAGTTTGAAGAGCTAGGAAATTAGTATTCTTTGTCTTTATAATAATTATTAGACAGATGTTAGACTCTGCTTAGTTTAATGAATTGTGAAATATTTTTATGAGGAAAAGTGGACTCAGTTACTCACATTGGACTACACATTCCTGGAAGCTCAACTGAAATGTCCCCACATTACTTGTGAATTTAAATGAAACTGCCTGATTAATAAGCATAATTTACTTTAATAACTTAAATCTATCTGCTCTATATATGCTACATTATATATATGTCACTCACATATGACAGTCTCTAGAGCACACAAAAAATACATATTATTGTTGCAACATGCTATATTTCTACTAACCCTACATTCTAAACTAACTCAACTGGTTATTTATTTGAAACATCAGTCTAAATATTAATTGTACCCTTGAAATACTGTTGCCATTTTAACAAAACAAAACCTGAATTGAAAAAGGAATAATTTGAAGAAGTAGAGTATTGTACAGATTTCAAAGGCAGCTACTGACACTACAATATAAGTAGAAATGTATACATGCAAGGAAAAATTGAAATGCTTTATACTTTTAGTTAAAATAGCTTATTGTTAACTTTTTACTTTATCAGAAAATTTAAAGAGCTAGGAAATTATTTCTAATTTGTCTTTATAATGTTTACTAAAGTGATGTTAGTCACTGACTTGTTTAATGGATTGCGAGTCATGTACAAGACAGACTACTGAATGTTATTTCTGTTTACCTATTTTTACTGAATTTCTTTTATTAGTACCGATTTAAAACAAGGGAAAGACAGGGAAGGGAAATCTCTGTTTTTGGTCAAGGGAAGAGAGGCTTAAGAGTATTCTAACTGCCCCGAGAACTCTCTAAGATGCTCTAAATACTATTTGAGTAATACTTACCTAAGGTAAGTCTTGATTACCATATAGGTACCTTCACATTCATTCTAGACCTGATGTGATTACCCATTCTGGAAGCAGGAGGTGCCCTATGCAGGATGGGAATTGTCAGGGTGATCATAGTTCATTCTTAGGCTTTGCTTTGTAAATCCATAAATATGTGAAAGCACTGCACACTAGAATGTAGGGCGCCTCTACTCAGAGTCAGGATACCACTGACAAGCCATGTGTTGCCATGTGTTTTCATAAGTGTAAGTTGAAGTTGGTGAGCTGAAGAGTGGGAAAGTAAAGGAAAACAGTATACCTACAGTAAATTCATATTTCATTGGTAATCACTCATTGTTTCCTGTAGAGTCCTTTCAGTCAAATTATTTTAGTAATAATCTATTTGTTGTTGGCTTATTTAGTGTATGCTCCGCTGTTGCATTTAATTTATCCAAAATGACATATCTAACATGTTTGGGATCTCTTAAGGGTAACTAAATGTTGGATATTTTCTAAGTCAACATAATAATTATTTACACTACTAACATTCCATTCTGATATATAAAATACTATAGAACAATAATAGAATAATATAGAATTTCATATCTCTTTTAAAAAAATTCTCCATATAATAATTTAACATATGGAGCTCAGTTGATATTGTTGGTTAAAGGTATGAGTGATAATCCAATAGATCTGTCTGTATCCATTGGATGAGGAATGACTTTCATTCTATGTTTAATGGGAAATTCATATTTACTTGTATTTGATACTTTAGAATTAATGTTTTACAGAAGTACTTTTTTAAAGCCTGACCAGAATTTTACCCAACTTATATTTAAAGAAGAAACATTAAATTACACTCCCAAGTTTACACACATAAAAATAGCATCCAATGTTATCAGAGAATATAGTATAACTACTATAATCAAAATAAAAAAAGAAGCAAAAAGTTTCTTCCAACAATAACTTGAAATGGATTTAACATTCTTATCATTAAATACTAATGGCTTAAATAATGCAAATAAAAGATCAAACTTACTAAAATATTTAAATCTAAATAAGGCACAAGTAGTATTTCTCTGTGAAATGCATTTTAAGACTAATGATAGCTTTATTTGGAACCCTAAGGACTGTGCAGTCTTAGCTCAATCCTCCTATAGAACAAAGACAAAAGGAGTATCAATTCTCTAGAAGAAAAACATAATCACTCCAAAAGTTATTTATAAATATGAAGGTAAAGAAGGCCTACTAGCATTTGTTATAATTAAATTTAATAACAGAATATGGACCTTAGCTAATCTATATTGGTTCCCAGGAATTGGAGCAGGAATGGTTAAAAAACACTAGATTTTATTTCTAACAATTATAAAGGAAATCTTATACTGGGAGGAGACTTTAATTGTACCTTAGAAGCATCTGAAATCACCAATAAGTCTTTTTGCATAGCAACTATTTCAAAATCCTTAAAAAAAGGATTGATTCATTTCATTTAATAGACACTTTTAAAGTAAAAGATGATAAATCCTTATTATTTTCCCATAAAGACCATAGATTTGAAACACAAACCAAAATGGACACATTGTTCGTAGTTCAAGATATACAAACAAAAATCCTCATCTTCTCAATAGTTCCATGCCCCTTCTCAGATCATGACTCTCTGATAATGAAGCTCCAAATAGAGTTTAAACCTTTAATCCTCTCAAATAGAATTCCATCATATATCACGAAAATTAAAGAATTCAGACCCTGGATGTTGTCAGAACTACAATTATTTCTTGAAATCAATAATACAACATAAATCAGTAGAGTCGTGGTTTGGGACTCATTAAAAGTGTATTTATTTGGTAAGACCCTTAGCTGGTACAAAAACAAAGTTACAGAGTGAGGATCTGAATTATTAGACTTGCAAACCAGGCTTTTGACAGCAAAATCTAAAAAAAAATCAGAGTCTAACATCTGTCTAATAATTATTATAAAGACAAAGAATACTAATTTCCTAGCTCTTCAAACTTTCTGATATCGCAAAATGTTGACAGTAAGCTATTTTAACTGGAAGACTAAAACATTTCAATACTTCCTTGTGAATATATATTTTTACTTTTACTGTAGTGTCAAGAACTGTCTTTGAAATCTATGCATTACTTCACTTCTTTCAAGTCATCCAGAAGTCAAAAAAGAAATAGAGGAATCAAATAAAGAATATAATGAAATTCTAACACACAGAGCTTGTCTAGTCTTGGAAAAATTAAAAATAAACTCATTAGCCACCTCCCCCAGATATCTACATAACTTATCTGCAAGAATTAAAATACAGACTAAAGCAAATAACATTAGTAGTATATATCATGAAAAGAAAGGGAAAAAAGTATCAGATATAGGACATCCTTGAAGCATTTTGGTTCCATCATATGAAGCACTTCAAAAAAAAAGATTTAGATACTAACCGAATAAACTTAGATACAAACCTTATCAATATAAAAAAATTCTCGAAAACTTAAAACTAGACCTACAAAAACCTATATCCTTCAAAGAAATTGTTGACAAGATAAAAGAAAGTAAATCTAACAAAGCTCCAGGGATAGATGGTATAATTATGGAAATTTACAAACTCTTCCCTTCAACAGTAATCTCCCTTTTTCATAAAATATTGCTAGAATTCCAGTCAGAAGCAAAAATACCACCCTCATGGAAATATTCTCTCATAACACCAATTCTAAAAGATAATAAACCATCAGACCTTTGCACTTCATACAGACCTATATCATTACTGAATAATGATTACAAAATATTCATGTCAATCCTAGCTAACAGAATGAAAATTCCACTTTCAAAGACAATTAATAATGATCAGACTGGATCTTTATATAACAGGCACACACATGATAATATTAAAAGGATACTTACTCTTATAGATTATGTGAATAAAGAAGATAGAGAAACACTTGTAATCAGATTAGACATAGAAAAAGCCTTTGATTCTCTCAACTGGGAATATCTATTTAAAACTTTAGCATTATTTGAATTTCCTCCTCCCTTCATCTTATTACTAAAAACATATATATTAATAACTTAGCCTACATTAAATTAGGTTCTTTCATCTCAGAATCTATCCATATAACGAAAGGTACTAAACAAGGATGTCCCCTTTCTGCTTTTTTATTTGCTTTGGCTATAGAAATACTTGCAGAAATAATATGCAATAATCCAAGAATAAAAGGAATAGAAGTCTATGACCAGTACATATCTAAAATAATGCTTTTTGCTGATGATATTTTATTAACCCTATCAAACTCCAGAGAGTCATTAGGAGAGCTAGAAGAAGAAGCAATGGAGAAATGTTATAAGATTTCAGGTCTGCACTTTAATAGATCAAAATCAATATTTCTATTTTTAAATAAGAAAAAAGAACTACAAGTTACAGATAAATCCATCATAGGAAAACAAGAACTTATGCTAAATTATTTAGGAATAGTGTTATGTAAAAATATAAACAAAACAATATTAATAAATTATAAAAAACATTATTGAAACAATAAAAATATATATAGAAAAGTAGAACAAAATTATATTAACTTTTGAAGACAGATTGCAATGAATAAAAATGGTCTTATTGCCAAAAATACTATATGTAGCATTAGCAATAGAGTTAATTCCTGAAAGATGCATTCTTAAAGAAATAAACTCACGTTTAATAAAATTTTATGGTATCCCAAAAAGAATAGAGTAGCTCTAACTCATTACATTAGACAATAGAAACAAGGAGGATTGAACTTCCCAGAAATACAAACATATATAAAAGCATATGTGCTTAAAACTACAATAGACTGGATAAACCCAAATTATTTTGCCAGCTGGAAAGAATTAACAACGGATATATTAACAAATGAATTTAATCTGTTAAAAAAATTTTAATAGTAGACAAATCAAACAAACCCTGGTACATACTATGCATAAGTATACAATATAATATAACTAAACCTTCTAAAACAACACTGATTAATCATTACATCAGTTCCTTTAGGAACTTATCAATGCAAACATAGATCTAAAACGTTGGTTTGACCTTTAACCCCATTTACCATCACTAAGAACTTTCCTCACAAAATATATAGGGAAACAATATCCTCCTGGGAGCAAAATGGATTATTATGCTGGTTTCAGTGTGTAAATAAAATGTTTTAGATATACATATGATAAAACTGCTTACAATATTCCAACACAGGGCTGGTTAACCTTACAAAGCATTCTAATGTACACTCAAGATTTATGCAGATTAATTAATAATTCCTCATTTAAAGATATTCCAAATCTAATATGTTTTCTGTATGAATTTATATACAATAGCTGTGAAAAGAAAAATTCCATTTCAAATCTATATAAAGAGTTAATAACATATAAAACAATTCCCAAAACATCATACTGGCAGTTCTTAACAAAAGGTCAGTCATTGCAGTTAACAGAAGAAATTAAAAGTAACATCTTACTATCAGTTAATTACACCTCTAACACACAGTACTGGAAACTATTTAACTGGAAATACTTACATAGAGCATTTTTAACACCAGATAGAATTAAAAAGATCAATACTACTACAAATGGGTTTTCTGGAGGTGTGAAAAGTCAAATAAAGCCGACTGGATTCATATTTTTTATGAATGTAATAAAATTAAATCATATTGGAATGAAATCAATCATTTTTACAAGCTTTATTTAATGAATCCTTTATCTTAACTAAAGTATTGATAATACTAAATGTAAATGAAGGTCCCTACCTGAATAAGACAAATATGTATTTGTTATGGGCAATACTTGCTATATCTAGGAAATGCGTAACCAGAAGGTGGAATTCAAATATACCCCCAACCTTGGAAACATTCTACACTTTACTGAAGACAACTGCACTGATGGAAATAAAAATCAAAGAACTAATAATCTATCCCAGGCCACTGGTAAATAATCCTTGGAAGAAAGTTATATCTTTGTTGGACACTCTGTAATAATCAATATTGTATCTCTGATAACTGATCTGTTAATTCTATATTTAATAACATACAGTGTATATAACTGAAAGTCAGGCTATTGTAAATATTGTATATAGTTTAAAATGATATTTAAAAATATTATGTAAATGTTATTTTAATTGAAAATTTAAAAAAATGAGAAAAAAAAAGATGCAAACCTTCATTTGAGACAAAACTTGATATCAGGTTACAATAATAAGGCATTCTACAATCACATCTGAAAAAAATGAAAGCAAAGGAACAAGAAAGTTGTACTACAACAAAATATTGCATAAAGTCATGGATCTGAAGTATATTAAGCCATAATAACTTAGGTCCACAACTGGCTACATGGTCATGTACAATAAATAAAAATATGAGGACTTCTGCCTTCACCATCCCCTGTTGCAAGTGGAGTCCCTCTAGCCTCTGTTCTGTGGTCACTCCTTTTTCTCAGATATCAGAACTGTCTCCATTATGTGGCTTACCAGATATGCAGATTGCTACAAAACTGAAGGCATGCCCTTATACATACATCTCCTTTCAAATGGTATAAACAGGAATGGTTCAGTAGAAATGACATTGTCTTCAATTTGAAAAAAATACAACATTCTATCATTTGATAACAAAAAAAAAAACTACTCTCGTTTGAGATACTATATAAGGCAACGACTAAAATTTTGACAAAATATTAAAGTATCTTGGGGGCCTTCTAGGAGATGTCCTTTCATTTAATACCATTATAATTGCTATTATCTACAAAACACATGAAGCACGTGGAGTTGCCCACCTGATCCTTTGTGTTGTTGAAAACCATGTTAGAGGGGTAATTATCACCCTGTAATTAGCTCTTATTAGACCAATTATAGAATAATGCATTCTGTACTATAAGCGTCTCACATGCCAGAGCTATAACTAGGTTGGGATAAAGGAGGAGCTGCCCTGCTTTCAAGCTGTGAGAAAGCATGATCATCCAGGGCTGGAGTGCAGTACCAGCATTGCTTTTTGAACCATCAAGGATATAGAAGCTTCATAAATGATTGCCAGTACTACATTTGCAGTCATGTCTGAGCAGCTGAAGCACTCATTGTACAGTGATTTAACAGTAGCAAGCTTCCTGTCACATTTGTAGGTGGTTTCAGAGGAGAATAGCATTTCTTTGATTTTGCTTTTTGTTCTACTTGAGAAGACCCTTTTTCTTATTTCATAGGTTCATAGGTGTGTACTAGGCTAATGGCCCTGGGGTCTTTACAAGCCTAGCCATAGGATTACCCTGGCATAGTGCCACACAACCTTATTTGCTCATTAACTTGAGTTGAGAGGGTGCCAGTTTGGATAACTGCACAGGGCACCATGACATACTTACAGCTCTGTCACATGTTATCTGATGCAGGTAGAGAAAGTACAGACATTTCTCACATAGAGAGTTGAGGAGTTTAGGGCTTATCTTACAGCCAATAACTACAGCATCTATCTGTCTTCTCTGTATCTTACCACCTTCTTAGAGGAAAACTGTGTTTGACATACAGGGCATTAATGGTCCTGTTGCTAAAACCCTTTGCTTAGAATGTCTCCTTGTGATCTGAAAATAAGTCATCAGTAAAGATTATTAATAAATGTACTGTATAATGTGGCAGTGTTGCATATAAAGACTCTAATACCTATGGTATACATTCCCTCTTTGAATTAAACTCAGAACATCAACCCATGCCCTGAGAAGGGATGAGAGGACTAGGTGGTCACCTTGGGGTTCCACCACAGATTTGGGACATCAAATCTTATGACCTATAAATCCTAGACTGACAGAATTTGGGTAAGTCAACAGTCAGCTATCAGGACTTCACTCAGTGTGTGTGGTTCATTTGTTGATAAGCCACATTTCTTATGAAGTAACTACATTTTTGCCTATCCCTAACAGCAAGTGCAATCCTATGCCACAGCTTTGAGGGCTTAAGTTAAACAGCTGCTAATAAGGAGGTATGCTTGAAGTAAGCCTGTATGATTACTAACACTGTCTCCTTATAAACAGTCTATTCTTCAGAGACCAGTAACCCTAACCTTAACCTTTGCTCTAAACCTTATGAGTAACTGTTGATGAGGGGGTGTGGCTCTTTTTTTATAGTGATTTTGTTCCCTGTTGCAGCCAACAATCTTCTGCATACCAATGACCCCAGTCTCTGGAGCTCCCTCTTTGACTAACCATTTTACCACCACACCCCCCTGTTACACCGATGGGAAACAGAATCTTCATAGAATTAGCAGGGGAAGACATCAAGAGCTTGCTGTGGAGCATCCATCATGGTCTTAGGGCTTCTTCTTGTATGCCTTTATTTTCCCAAGTTGGCCGGTGTGTACTAACATACTGCATGCATGCATGTTCTTGTGCATGACATGCAAAATGTCTGTTGGTTCCCCTTATGTGATTCAAAGTCCCACATTCTGCTGCATTTGTTTGTAATCTCCAGACAGAGAGTGAAAGAGGATTCAGGTTCCATTGTTGTTCTCAAGCTTCATACCTCCTCAGTGTCACAGTGCTAAAGCCAGCCAGATCCAGCACAAGGCAACCAAGGCAGTCACCTAGGGCCCACTTGCATGGAGGGGCCCACTACCAGGGAAGGGACACACTAGCCAGTGGGCTGCCACAAACTTATATTTCTTCTTTAAAAATAAAGTCTGTCTGCATTACATTTCTTCTTTAAGGATGCACGAGTCTGTCTTTAGTAGCATCGGTGTAGGCATCTTTAGTATGATGCACATACACTTCACTCTTTAGTAGCATCGGTGTAGGCATCTTTAGTATGATGCACATACACTTCAGCTAGAATGGAGCAGCGCATGCAATTTTTTTTTAAATGAGAATGGAAAGAGAAGCATGGATTTTTGAATGAATGTTATGAGGTTACTGAAGATCTAAGAAGCAAAGTAAGTGTGTGCGCGTGTGTGTGTGTGTGTTTGTGTGTGTGTGTGTGTGTGTGTGTGTGTGTGTGTGTGTGTGTGTCTGTGTGTGTGTGTGTGTGTGTGTGTGTGTGTGTGTGTGTGTGTGTGTGTGTGTGTGTGTGTGTAAAATGCCCTAGTTAGGGGTGACAGGTCAGTTAGCTACCAGCTACCAGACTGTTAGTTTCAGTGCATTTTCAAGGAATTGTGAATTTCAGTGCATTTTCAATTAATTGTGATGTGAGTTTCAGTACACTTTCAAGGAACTGTGAGCTTCAGTACAATTTCAAGGAATTGTGAGCTTCAAGGGGGTACCTCATATCATGCTTTTCGGCCCCAAAACCCGGACTGAAACACAAAAGGAGGGGGGAGTTTCCATATTTATCAAGGATATCCACACCTCCAGGTTAGTGGCATTGCACAAAGTATCGGAGACCATCCATGTGCAACTAACAGTGGGCAAGACTGCTTTTCAGTTTATAGCATCCTACAGACCACCCTCTCAAAGTCAGGAATCCCACTCGGCTTTCCTGAAAACATTGGAGAACATGAAGATCTCTCCGAACACCATTATATTGGGCGACTTCAACTACCCAAACATTGACTGGGAGCACTACTCAAGCCCCAGCACCTTAGCCCAAAGGTTCCTGGAAATTATAAACTCAAATGCTATGGAACAACTAGTCACCACTCCCACAAGAGGGGACAACATACTAGACCTGATCATTACCAACATGGTGACTCTCTGCTCCACACCAGAAGTATATCCCTCATTGGTAAGATCAGACCATAAATTAATTTCACTGGATGTCCACATCCCGACCCCACCCCCAGCCCAGAAAATCACCGTGAAAAACTCCTCAAAAGCAAACTTCTCACTTCTCAAAACTGAAGTGGAATCCTTCAAGGCCCCAGGGCCAGTGGAAACTACGGCCCAAACTGCAGAATCCTATATAAACGCATTCTACGGACATCTCCAGGAATGCATGGATCATGCTATCCCAAACAAAACCAAGACCCAATCATCCAAAGGCAGGTGTCCAGTCTGGTGGACCCCTGCCATAAATAAACTGTACAACAGAAGGAGGAAGCTACTACATGATAGAGCAAAATCCCTAATAGGGAAGGCATCTCTGATCAGTACTAGCAAAAAATTACAATCCCTCATAAAATCCTCCAAGGCCAGCTTCGAGAGAAAAATTGCACAGGACACCAAAGACAATCATAAGGCTTTTTCAGTTATGTTAGAAACCTGGGATGCAACTCCCAGACTTGTTCTGAGTTGATTCTAAACGACAAAAATACACTGAACCCACAGACATCGCCAATATCCTGGCAGACAGGTTCAGTGCAAACTTCTCCACCCCCAAAAGAGCAAGTATCTATCCCAGCAGAGGGCTGCCTCCCAAACATCTCTGATGCTCAGGTGAAGGCTGCCCTCTCCAAAGCAAAAAACACTGCTTCCATGGGACCAGATGGCATCCCTGGTTGCGTCCTACATGAACTCCAAGAGGAACTAATTCCTCAAATAAAACAGCTATACAATCTCAGCCTCACTACAGGATATGTGCCCACAGAATAGCGTACAGCAACAGTGGTGCCACTCCACAAAGGTGGAGCCTCTACGGACCCTGGAAACTATCGCCCCATAAGCCTGACTAGCTTAGTCTGCAAGGCTATGGAGAAGATCATCATGGAGCTCATAAACAAAGACATTGGGGACCTACAGACACTAGATCCTACCCAGTTCGGCTTTGTCAAGGGCAGATCCTGCCTTTTGAACCTGGTTGACTTCTTCGAAACAGTCACCAAAGCCATAGATGAAGGGAAGGTAGTCCACACAGCCTATCTGGACCTTGCAAAGGCATTTAACACAATACCCCACTCGGGCATCATAGATAAGCTATCCAGCTTAAATATAAACCCCTATGTCACAAGATGGGTCACAAACTGGCTCAAAGACAGAACCCACAGAGTGAGAGTTGCTGGAGCCATGTCCGACTCGAAACCGGTCACAAGTGGCATCCCACAGGGTTCTGTCCTGGGACCACTCTTGTTCGGTATATACTTTTCCGAGGTACAGGCAAATGTGGGAGGACTATGGCTCACCAAGTTCGCAGACGACTGCAAACTGGGCGCCATAATCAACAACTCTCCAGCTGACACAAACATCCTTCAAAAAGGTCTCACAGAGACGGATAACTGGTGCCAGCACCATGGTTTAAAGCTAAATGCCAAAAAATGTATAGTCATACCCTTTGGCAAAAACAATGTGCCCACAAATTACCACATAGGCGGAAACCCATTAAGTAGAGAGAAAGTTATTAGGGACCTGGGGACCCAAGTTGATAGCAATCTCTCCTTTGAAAACCACATTGCCAAAGTGGTTAGAAAGACCTTCTACATAGCCCACCTCATCACGAAGGGTTTCGCATCTAGATCAAGAGAGGTAATCGTGCCCCTTTATTCATCCCTCATCAGGCCCATCATAGAATACAATGCCCCTTTTGGGATGTACCTTACCCGACACCTGCAGCAATTAGAAAGACCCCAAAAGTATCTCACCAAGAGGATCAAGGGTCTCAAATAGATGTCATATGCTGCTCGGTTAAAAAAAGTCCAGCTCTACTCAGTTGCATACCGCCTACTTCGAGGCGATCTATGCCTGACATACAAAGCTATGTCAAATCCAGAATTAATGGACATGCTCCACCTCAGTAAATCTAAATCCCTTAGAGCCACACGCTCGAGGGACTTGAACCTCAGCACAGAAATAAATAGAACTTGCTGGAGGGACAGGTTCATAACCCAGAGGCTCCGTTCGCTCTGGAATAGAATTCCAGTTCATGTGAGGCAGAGCACCTCACTGAATCTCTTCAAGAAGAATCTCGATTGGTGGATGGGGGATCGTAGGTTTGTCCCAGGGATTACTCCCGTGTCACTATTGGACAGAGGCACAATAAACTGAACCTTAAAAAGGGCACAGTATACTCAAATCAAGGGGTGGCATAAGCCATACAGAATCTGGCTAGGCTTATAATTGCCCCAGGGCAGATAGCCTAGTATGAACCTATGAACCTATGAGAGAAGTTTACTGCTGCTCATGCTAAGTCTGTTTCCAGTGTGCAACTGGTCATTACTGTTTGTGCTAAAGAATTTGTAAACAGTGTTAGTAGTGCAACAGGTAGCATACTTGCTTTTGCTGCAGAAGTCTGTAGGTTCTGCTCCCACATCATGTATATGGATTGCTGATACTGTCTTGTACTTTGAGTTAGGGGACTGGGTGTTGCAGTCCTGAGTGTGTCTTCCTTTGGGGTGGGGTGCTGCAGCCCTGAGTGTATCCTCCTTTAGATGAGATGCCTTGTAACTATGAACTTGTTGTCAGTTTGTAGTCCATTCCCTATTGCAATATTAGCAGCTTAGCATTTTTTTTTAATGTAACATAGCCAATTTATTCTTCAATGGCAGCATGAACTGAATTTGTAGATGAAACACTGAAATATAAAGTTGATTGCTAGTAGCAACCACTTCATCAGCTACAGATCTCTTTAATGTGGAATTATTCAGATGACTTTTACTTCTGCAGAGATTGTGCATATTGACTGACATTGTGGATTGTAATGATGGAAGTTTGAGGGACCTCTTATAATTGAAATGTTCTGAAATGGGTGGATTTGTCATTATTGGCTCATGCATTTTGTTTTATTGCTTACAGGAAAAATGTTCAAAAGTACAAATTAAAATCACAGTCTAACAGGTGGTGCTGCATTATACAAAGAATGTAATTTAATATGATTAGGAAGATGAGTCAAAGAACACATGCATGTGTGCATGGTCGTTAATGTGTGCAAGGAGCCTATGGTTTGAAAACAGCCCAAAGGTAAACTTTATCTGTCACTAGCCAGATGCATTTTCTTTGCATGTGGGTTTCAATGGCGTTTCTGTTAATGTGAGTTTCAGGGGAAAAGACATTTACTGTTACTGTTAATGTTATGTCTGTTTTATTGTGAGACTGTACTGTTTTGTTTAGCAAATGTCTCACAGTGTTTGTGCTGTAAATTTTAAAATAGAAGTTTTAATTAAATCCAAATATCTTTAATTATTATAGAAGTAAATAAGAAAATAGTATGCACACTTACAGTTTTGAACAGTGTTTATGGTAAGGAGAAATAGGCAAGTAATGAAACACTGGAATGCCTTTGGGGACTAGGGGGGGGCTACTGGGGGCCCCTGATCCATTACCCTGCCTAGGGCCCCATTTGAACATGGTCCGGCTCTGGTGCTAATACAAAAATATGTAATAAGTCTCAGACACTTAGATGTGTGAGACACTCATTCATATTTGGTGTAGCCCCTGCTTTTCTTGCCTATTAGTATTTAGTTAGTTAGTTTAGTTAGTTAGTTAGTTAGTTAGTTAGTTAGTTAGTTAGTTAGTTAGTTAGTTAGTTAGTTAGTTAGTTATTCACATTTGTCATCTGGGATAGTCCATTTTGAATGTACAATTTTAAGTGGAGTTTTGGGAGCTACTTTCTAAAGCATACACAAGTAACATTGTGGTTCTGGATACAATATACAGTGATTTGGATCAATACAATCAACATGCTGACAAAATACAATATTACATATATGTATATATATATATATATATATATATATATATATATATATATATATTACAAAAAAATATTTACAATAAAACAAACAGTGATTTAATTAACAGCATAAAGATATACACAAAAAACATGACAGGTAATATGATAAATGTACTGTAGACAGAAAAAAATTGTATTAAGTTTGAAGAAATTCAGCTGTGGAGTGAAATTTATTGTGTAACTGTGTATTACACTACAATCATTATTTTCCATAAGTGAGAGTAAACTTGCATTATTGGTTTAGGGAAAACAGAAAAATAGATTAGAAAGATTAGGTGATTCGGATAGCAGAGTCTTCAATAGCGTGATGTAGGAAAGGGAAAATGAAAGCCAATCAGTGAGTATGTTTAGCGTATCTGGAAATGGATGCTAAACTTGTTTGATGTATAAGAAGAAAAAACACATCAGCAAGGTATTAGAGGCATTAGGTAATTATTACTGAGCATGGTCCTAAGGGGAATAATTTAGTTGAAGTTATTTCACAACGGCGATTTCACTTTGTTTTGGGATAGAAATTTCTTTTTCTTTTTTGAACTGTGATTTCTCATGAATACATCTCAGATTGAGTGAGAGTTTATTTCAGCATTTTCTGGTGAAAACTGGAAACAAAGAGTCACAATGTTAGCTTTTGAAATTGGGATCTGAACAATGTAACCAGTGTTTGAGGAGATACTGCACTGAGCTTTCGTGCAGCTTAATATGTGTGACAGGGAAGGCAGTTGTTTAAGTATAGTTTATGTGCAAAGCATAGCAGAATTCAACTATTACTGTGATTTAACTCAAGACAGTTTATTGGCTGTAGAGATAGGTAATGACAAATCTTACTGTGATGACCTACATCAAGACACGGTATCTTGTTATAGGCCTATGCTATTTTTCATAGCTGAGGTGATGGCAAGACATTTCATAGATGCGCTAAATATAAGGCAGACAAAATGAGAAGAGAAGTTACTGCTGATATCTTTTCAGAGTCAGATAAGAATTCTGTGTAGTCATCCTAGTTTTGGTTTATACACATAACTACAGTATATCTACAGTGTGTAAATCAGTTTTAATTGGTTGTCAGTATCTTAAACTGGTAAACCATTTATAGGAGATGTGAAAAGAGGTTTGCAATGTATCTTTAACAGCTGTGATGGAGATGTCTGAGTGCAATGGGAGACTCATCTATGTACTGGACAAACTTGGCAATACTACAGTGATTTACGACATCTTTCACAAAAGCTGTGAATGTAAAGGACCAGGGAATGTACACTGTGGTGCACTGCTATCAGACATTGTGAATGAACAAATATAGTAGTTCTATATTGTAGCTTGTTGTCTATTGCAATGTAGTCTCAGAACTCTCTGGTACTGCTCTGAGTAAGACCTAAATACCTTATGATATTTGAAAGCTTGGAATGATCAACAATATTGAAAGCTTTTGAAAGGAGTTTTACCCATACTGAACTGTCTTTGTTCATCTGTAACTGAATCATTTCCAGTAATAATATACGAGTGCCTTGCTTAGATTAAAATCCATGTTGTATACTCAGATATCTGAATCTAAGACATACTTGAAAAGCTATTGATATACATGTTCCTCATGAATTTTAAACACAAGTGACTGGTCAAGGAGAATTAGTTGTTTTTCTCAACAGAATTAATAAGTGCATGTTTCCAAACTGAAGGAACTTTACCTTCCTTCATGGACCAGAAGTTTAGTGAAGTAAAGAGTGAGAGGGTGGGAAAGTGATTTGTAGGAAGTTTCAAAATATCTGGAGAGAAGCTTTCAAGAGGGAGGGAGAGAATTAACCAAGTCTATGTCTCCTTAGGTACATAACAAAAGAATTGACTGATACTATTGAAATAGTAAATGTGATGGAACTGTTGATGGGAAGACATTGAATATACTAATGTATGTCAAGGACTGAAGACATTCAATATGCATGCATATAACAAGGTTGCTTATGGAATCATGAAAGTGTTCTGCAAACAGATTTGTTTTGTCAGAGTCATCATGATGTGGAAGATAGGAATGAATAGCATTATCGGCTGGTGAAATAAGATGGTTGATATTAGAATAACATTTTATAGGGGGGTTGACATGCATATGCTATTGTTTCTGATACAATAGCATAGTAGCTTTTTGATATCAATGAAAGACATTTTTGCCTTATCTCATGCTACTTTGAACTTAACCTGATTCCAACTAAGGTTTAGTACCTGAAAATTGACCTTCTGTGGTCTGTTGGTTTCATCACATTTTTCTTAATTTCATCAGAAATCCTTAACAGATTTATAACTGACTCATCTGAGCTGAGGATGGAAAGTTTATCTAGAATAGCTATGAAATAATTAAAATATGAAACTGCATCATACAGGGGGACATGAAGAAGAGGAGGTAACCAGTCAACTGTTGAGAGAGATTATTAAGAAATTCTACTTTAAATAGTGTCATGTTTCTTGGTCCCTAGTATTGTATTCATTTTTAACTGGGTAATAAGCCCATTAGCCTCAAGTGTTTCTTTTCATCTGTTACCTGGGAGCATTGTCTGATTATGTAACTTTCTCAGAATCAAAAAGAATTACATGAAGGTGGAAGGATTCAAACCCTGAACCTTTTACTAATGGGAACCAACTCAGAGCTTAATCCTACACACATAACATACAAGCTTATGAATTTTTGGGTGACACCTGCCCACATATTTTGGTATAAACCATGACCCCACATAAGATGCTGTGCTCAGCAAATTAGCAAGGCTCAGTCATAGTTACTATTTATTTATTTATTTGTCTTTTGTTAACCAGGTTAGTCCAACTGGGCTGGTGGCCTATTTTCAGTGGAGACCCAAAGAGGAAAAGCTCCATACAAGCAAAAGCCAACAATAATAAAGTTACAGTGCAAATAATATGAAAATGAATTCATAACTAAATATATTCATACCAAATAATATAACTATATACATTATGCCATAATGGAAAATTAACAAAGTATAAAATGCAGCAAAATGAACAGCTGAAAAATAATAGAGGTAGAAACATGGAGTAAAAATATAGATTTACAATAGGACATACAGAATAAAAGAGATTATCAGAATACTAATAAAAGCCCCATAAATATCTTTAATGACTAAACCAAGTTAGTAGAGAGGAAGAGCAAGTATTAAATAGAGAGGTCGAATTAGATAGGTGGGGAGGAAATGTTTAGGAGAGTCAAGAGTGTGAAAGAAAAACAGTTATGAGAAGATATTTTGAAATGGATCAAGAAATGAAAAACTACCTCCTGCACCTGCCATCACTTAACTTAAGATATACCCCCAATTGTTAGACTATAACAGTTCTCCTCTCCTTACTTTCATATAATTTTATAATAACTGGTACTGTTTGTTTTGTTTTTATGTCATTTTTATAAATGTAAAAAGCATCCGCTTCACTGCTTCACATCTGAACTCAGACTATACTTTTAGATGATATTGAGTTGTGCCCAACCCTTCACAGTTGAGAGCTGTATCATGTTATGGTCATAGGTGAAGCACATAACCATAGTCTCAGAACTGCATTTCTTAATACAAGTAGTATCTGTAGTAAAAACTATCAGTTATCCACCTGAATTCAGATGTATGACCCAAATAATTTTGGATGTTTCAGAGTCCTGAGTAAATCTAGCCTCACACTTTTTGTAGGTTCTCTCTATATTGTCAATACTACAGAAGTGAAATGCCATGACATTATCTATTTGGAGACATTCATATCCTGGGCAAAGCCCACCAGGTGTCTTATTTGTTGCTAGTGATCACAGAAATGGCACCTTTAATCCTAAACAGATATTAATACATTTTCTACTGGGTCATAACCAGATCTTCATTGCCTATATATGCATGGTTTCACCTGTAGACTATCTCCTATTTGATGTCTTTCTCACATCCTTGAGCTCTTTTTACACAAAATAAAATTAATTTTTCTTGCTGACTTTTACATTAACTGGGGCAGTGAATTACAAACTTGCCTACATTTCAAGACTTAAGACTTTGACCTAGACAGATTTGTTTTTGAGTTCATTAGATATACATATCAGTCAGGCTGCAGTATTTATCCATGGCAGGATTCAAACTACTGTCCAAGCTTCTGAATTTCATCTCAGATGTTTCCAGAGACCTTAAGTCACCACTGGCCTAACATCTCAAGGCAGTCAGTCACTCATGCCTAGGAAGAGCAGTTCCATCACTGTAAATAGTAAACCTTTAAGCATCCTAAAAGACCAGATTCTTTTGCAGTGTCTAGAGTGACTGTTTGTCCTTGGTTTAGGTTTTCCTAACACAGAATGTGAATGAACTGTATGTGGTGACAGTCTGCTATAATTTTACTGTGGGAATATATAATAAACCCTTCCCAATCACTTCATTGTTTGAGAGGCAACCAGTATAAGTGATTCACCTACAACCTTGAACTTAAGTCAAGTCACAGGGCAGGCATACTTGGAAAGTTAGTCAGACCTTCTATAATACCGTACCCAAAGAGGGGACTGTCATATTACAGGCAAGTTGTCAAAGACGTATGTAAATGGCATCACCCACACTGAACTGGAGGCCATTGCCAAATGTTTGGCTGACAGGTTCAGCTCAGATTTCTCCCCTCGATAGTCCAAAACACCACAAACCCAGTTTCACTTCTACTTTAAGTTGGTACTGTAGGTACAAATATACTGCAGTGACCAAAAAACTTGTATGGACTTTAGTTTTCTTTAGTTTTTAAAATGAACATAGCAGCACTCACAGTTTCATCAGAACAAACAATTTTACAATCACAGAGTATAAATACTTAGGAATATGCCTGGTTTACAAGGCATTCACAAACCCCACACTTATGAATCTCCTGCATATTCATAAGTCAAACAGTACCAGAAATACAAGGTCTAGGGACCTAAATTTT
Source organism: Protopterus annectens (assembly GCF_019279795.1). Classification (NCBI taxonomy): domain Eukaryota; kingdom Metazoa; phylum Chordata; order Ceratodontiformes; family Protopteridae; genus Protopterus; species Protopterus annectens. The sequence goes on along the minus strand of NC_056732.1, from coordinate 435,582,821 downwards.
GTCTGTGACTTAAACAGAACATGCCAGAGAGACAGGTATATATCCCAGAGACTGCTCCTCCTATGGAAAAGGCTTCTTGCCCATGTGAATCTGAGTTCATCTGTTACTCAGTTTAAGTGCAACCTAGACCAGTGGATGGAGAATAGGAAATGTACAACAGCCTGGCACCCATGTCCCTTTTGTACAGAGGTAGCTTATAAATGCCTGACCCTTAATGTCCTATTTGGATACAGGACATCATTATTCTTTTATGAGAGTTTGGCTAGGCTTAGAAAGGCTCCCTCCAGGTCATTAGCCTAGTAATTTATGAATCTATGAAGACCACATTTATTACAATAAAAGCTGCTGTCAACTTGAAAGCTTCTGTGAGAAAATGGGAGAAAATGAAAATCATGTTTTCCGGTCATGAAATATTTCTCTGTATCCCTCACTCTTCCAGATTGTTAACACCCTGCTGGTCAATAAAGCAACTTATTTAAAATACTCCTAAATCCAACTCCTGCCAATTATATGTCTCCCATTTGACACTTTTGCACTTTTAGCCATACACCAGTCTTGTCTGTAGTCCCAGATTTCTTTCAGTCTTTTCAAACCCAACAAAGAAGAGCTGCTTTTTGAAGTCTTAGGACAGAATAATCTCAGATATTGTTGCAATTCATCCATCATTTTTTTTAAATATGAACAAGGTTTATTTCACAACCCCTCAAACATATCACATACCCTTCTATCAGAGACATGATTGTAACTGATATCTCAAAGGAACCAGTATTATACTGTTTCAACAATTTCCTGTCTAATAGAAATTGCTAACTCTAGCGTAATCTTTGCTTTCTTGTAGGTTCATAGACTCTTGGTAGCTGATAGGCATGTGGTCAAGGAGACCACTGAAGACCTAGCCCAGTTTTCCAATTGCAGCAGATCACTGCCTGGTTAAGTAGCTTGCCTATTGTCATAAAATAAGCAAATGGAAGTTGAGGTAATAAACCACTGGACTACAGGAATCCAATAACAGTTGCTAGTCTTAACCATTTGTGTTAAACTGCTGTCTTCCAGTACTTTCAAAAATGTTGAAAAGTTTGGCTTGTTAATAGTCAGATGCTGGATTATGGTAAGAAATATGAGATTTCATTTTATGAAAGGCTGGGTCAGCGCTTCACACACTCACTGATACAATTCTCAACAGCACTTATCCAAGTAACCTCACAGGTGACTTCACAAGAACCTTTTACATTTGTCCAAGAGGAGCATTTGACCCTGTTGGCCATTCTTCTCTACATGACAATGGGACACACATAGTTTTGGCTAGGGATTCCTTGGCTTGGTTTGATGACTACCTGGCTAACAGAGCATTAAGTGATTAAAGCTGGTAATAACTTTATTAAATTAGATAAAGTCTCTGACTTTTCATGTACTTAACCTACAAATCACCTCATCTTATAACACTAAAACTTCAAAAATCACCAAAGCACCATTTCTCTTCTACTTTAAGTTGGTGCAACAGGTGCAAATGTACTGCGGTAATCAAAAAACTTGTAGCACAGACTTTAGTTCTCCTCTGTTTTTAATGCCGACATAGTGGTACTCACAGTTTCATCAAAACAAACAATTCTGCAATCACGGTGTACAAATACTTAAGAATATGACTGGCGCTTCCACCTTGATTTTTTTCCAGTCAGATTGACCATGTTATTAAGAAAGTTATGGGCAAATGAAACTTGCCTATCACACTACTAATGTAAATGAAAATTCAGTAGCCAGCTCCAAACACAAGAAACTCCTTTAATCCAGCATTTATAAATGAAAAACTTTTAAAAGACGTTCAAAAAAGCCAATCGTGCTAACAACAGATGCTAGAGATGCCAATAGGAAATTATTCTAATTCCCGCACTGAATATGTCCTCCTCCATATTAGCTATAGTCTGGGTAAAACATTAAAGTTCTATAGACTACTACTAATGGAGCTCTTAGGTTTATCTGTCTATCCTCGAATACAGGCGCTACTTTAATGAACTCACCAATCTTTTTCTGGCCACTGTACCAAACAAGAGCAGTAGTGTTGTATGTCTACTGTACACTAAATACAGACATGAGTTGATGACATCACCATACACATGTCACTGAAACTGGTGTTGTCATCAAAATGTAAATAACAGGCTGAATACAGTAGTGTAGAGGTGTGAGGTACACAAGATCAAGACGTTTTGTTAGTCGCCAGAGGAGATTTTATGTCCCAAGTCAAAACACAAAAAATCAAAAATTTTAAATCTGTATCCAATAAGTGTTAGAGAAAGAATGAACAGACAGGAGAGAGAACTCTGATAATAACAGATCAGCAGTGGTGTAACAGGATTTTTTTAGAATTTTGTACGAACTTGCAAACTGCTTTCTCTCAAGGGGAGTGGTCAGAGTTTTGATTTGTACACCATACTCCCAAGCTGCTATTTTATATATATCTGCCCTTTTTCAGTAGTGTGTGTGTATATATATATATATATATATATATATATATATATATATATATATATATATATACAGCCTAAAAATGGAATTAAAGATAAAGCACACACTTACCTTTCCCTTTGTGTCCAAACATACTACTTGGCTTCATGCATGTGTGTTATTTTATAAACATCTATGTATAAGCATGATATATACCACATTTAATACATTTTTATCCATTTAAGCACAATATATACCACATTCCATACAGTTTTACCCATTTCTTGTTGTCTCAGCTTTTAAAGAGCTATAAGAGCCAAATGGGGTCCTTGGCTTGGCTCTTTGCCTGAAATTCTAGGATTACTTACCTCTACCTTGTGTGGCATCTGTCACTTAAGAATGTGATTTACATTTAGTGAGACAGACATCTTGTTGTCAGGGATTTATGGATTTAAGCATGTTTTCTGTGAGTACTACTAAGTCAAGGGAGTAGAGTTGTAGCCTTTTGTGAATTTCAGTAGTTTTATTTAATATGTTTTAGAGTTAACTTGGATTATGTCTTGTTCAGAGTTGTTTTGTGTTTGTGTTGCAAGAGAAAACAACACCTTGGTTGCCAAGGGCCCTGGTTGCTGTGGATGTCTTTGCAGCTCATCAGAATTGCAGGACTAGGCATGTGCAGTTCCGTATAGCTTGTGTGTTGTAGTATTGATTCTTCCTTAGCCTTATTAGTATGTTATGAAGTGTCATCCTGGACCTTATTTTGATAAGATTATTTTAGTAGTGGCATTGTTATTCTGTTTTATTCTTTGTTTTACATGCAGCAATGCAAGGTTTTGAATAAGTGAAGTTTATTAACTTACATTGTATTGAGAGAAGAGCACTATGTTGAATGTCTTTCTTGTTGGTGTGGATATGGTATTTGGAACAATATAGGAGATTAAGGTTGTCAGATCATGTTTCAGGAGTGTTATTGTAATTAGCGGACTGTTAAATTAACAAAGTGATTGCTATGAGATTTATAGCTTGCTGTTCATATTCACTAACTTTATCACTAACTTTATTAATCAGGGGTTAGCTAAGATACCATTTACGTATAGCCCAACCCCAGATGGGTGCTCCCTCCAATAGTTTCCCATAGGAGATCATTCTCCTATTTAGGACTGCCTCTGGTGCAGATCCTTGGAGGCAGATTATGTAATGTTATACCTTAACCAAAGACTGCAAGTCTACCAACATATGGGAGTCCTCTGGTTTTTATGCATTAAATGAAAACTCCATAAAGAAAATGAAGACATATATTTTTATCATATCTGGATATCGTCTACACTACTAAAGGTTATGTATCACTCTTACTGTTTAGAATTATTTTTAATTTGTTATACCACAAAGTGACATAGTGGAGATAATCCTACTGACATTATTTTGTTTTACTTCTGTATTTTTTTTTTTTAATCTTTTAATCTTTCTCCGATAATATAGTTTTGCCTCCATAATACGATACAGGAAATAAACAATAAATTAAGTGATGTGTTTATATATTTAGTTACAGTGATAGTGATGTGAAGCACTGGTTTCTTAAAGTATCTTTGGAAATTTCTCTGATGTATAGTAAGTTTAACATTTAAATGTTACTTCACACAAGCAGGTAACCTGTAGATTTTTATTGGTATTTGGGGTTGTAGGTGTAGCAAGCCTGCCACTACAACTCTTCCCAGTTGTTTATGACTGATAGGTGTGACACAGTGGTCAGCACTGTTCCCTCTCAGTGCTTGTCTCTAAGTCTCACAACTAATCTGCATATTCTGCACAATTCCTGCAGGGACGTTTGCTGAGTGTTTGATTTCCTCCTTCATAAAAATCACACCATTAGGGAAACTGGTGATCCTTTATACTCTCTGTAGGTGTGTGTGTGTGTGTGTGTGTGTGTGTGTGTGTGTGTGTGTGTGTGTGTGTGTGTGTGTGTGTGTGTGTGTGTGTGTGTGTGTGTGTGTGTATGGTGGTGGTGGGGCAGACAGGTAAATTTTGCTGAAGCCATTTGCAGTGACAATGAAGTTTAAATTTTTGTGCACTATTGTGTATCTGTGGAGATGGTATATATAATTTTGGGTTGTGGGTATATCTGGTTGCTTTTCTGCAAAAAAAAGGGGGGAAAAATATATATATAAATATATATATATATATATATATATAAAATGATGTTTGCTGAAAGCAACTTTCAATAATTTCATTTCATGGTATTGTCATTGAGTGAAATTTCATTCGGGAAGTCAACAACATGAAAGTGCATGTGTGTGTGTGTATGTGTGTGTGTGTGTGTGTGTGTGTGTGTGTGTGCGCGCGCGTGTGTGTGTGTGTGTGTGTGTGTGTGTGTGTGTGCACGCGCGCGCATGTGTGTGTGTGTGTGTGTGTGTGTGTGTGTGTGTGTGTGTGTGTGTGTGTGTGTGTGTATGTGTGTGCTTGTGTGTGTGTGTGTGTGTGTGTGTGTGTGTGTGTGTGTGTGTGTGTGTGCATACTGTGATGGACTAGTATTCCAGCTAGGACTGGTTAAATGCTTTGCACTCACTGCTTCCTGCAATAGGTTCCTTTGCTGACTTGATCTGTCTCTCTTGAATAGTATAAAGCAGATATCGAAGAAAGAATGAATGAAGGAATGTATCAGTGAATGCCTAGATGAATGACCTTTGGCGCTTCATAGGCTTAGTGCAACAGATTCGAGCAATTTAGTTTTTGTACAGTGAGTGTCCTTGATTTTCTTTAGCAACAGTTCAATAGGAGAAATGAAACTATCAGTTTGTTAATATAGTCTTTCAGTGTCCCTGTAATTAAATGAAATACATAAGGAAACAATCTGCTCAGAAATACGCCCATTACCCATTTCCTCTTCATTTTCCTTGTTAAGGGAATGTAAAATCAAATCCTGGTTCAAACAAGTATCTTGCCACCCATATATATTCCAGTTTCCATCCACAATAATCACCACATTAATCACTGCCTCCTTAACATTGGAATCATCTAAGATAAGCTTAAACAAATAATTTCCTTTTATGGCAGCATTTAGTATAGTTTTTTGTCACTAACAAAATCCCAAGTGAAGGATAATGCACTAAACCTAAGCTGTGACTTTCAGTATGATTACATATTCAGAGCTCACTAAGGAGTTACAAGACGAGGTGGAAGTCTACCTCTATATGGACTGAACATTCAGTTTCAGATTATGGCCAACTCTTCCTGTTCTAATGACCATTCAGCAGGCTGGCTCATACTCAGCACACAGCTGCAAAGTTGTCCCCATCTACTGCTGACCATAATGTATCTTCTACTGCCACCACCAGTCTGTCCTGATTAATCTAAATATATTCTAAGGCTTATATTTAAAGGATCAAAACCATGTGACCTGCCCACTGTTGCAGGAGTGGGGCATTGGCCTGTGAAACTGGAGACCTGGAATGTGGGAAGCTGTAGGGCTAACCACGGAGGGTAGGTCTGGGTATTTGTGGCACAAGGTTGCTTGGCAGAGAAGGTGGAGAGCAACATTAGTGTCATATTTTAGCATATGTTCTTAAATGGGGAAGGGAGGATGTCAACATGCAATTAGCCAGAATAGCCATAGGTACATTCTTGCGTCATTCCACTGAGGGAAGTCTAGTGCATATAAAAACCCTTGCAGTTAAAAGTGGATGAGATGAGGTCAGGAAACGTCAGTCTCCAGCCCCCTCCCCCCCCAGGAGGTTGAATACTAGTCCCAGTCTAGGGGTTAAGTCAACTGGTGTAGAGGAGGACTGGAGGGAGAGATGAAGAAGCATGGTTATCTCAGGTGTTCATTCTGGACTGGGAAGCTAAAGAAAATAATTAAAAAAAAAGAATCAACATTTAATCGTAGGAGATTTCAACATAAAGGTATTAGATCTCTCTAAAATTTAAATCATTCATATGTTTAGCATAAGGCAACTTTATCCAAGTGCTTAAAAAATCATGCTAGATGCAATTAAAAGCCAAATAACTATTCTGCACTTGATCAATGAACACCCCCAACTTAATCTGATGTGACTCAATTCTAACCCCCTTACACACACATTGATCACTTACCTATCTTATTACTTTTATCTATAGCATTTAAAATAATAAACATCCTCCGAGGCTCATCTACGTCTGATGTAAGTCTACCAAAATGTTTTAAAAACTAGGACATAACCTAAGCTCCATGGGTTGGCCCACAGTTATCAAATGTAATGATCCCAACTTGCTGCTGATCTTTTTATCAGCCTTTTAAAAAAATCTTCAAAATAAGCACTTCCGTCTTATCCACATGCTCTATAAATCTAAGCCTAAACTCTGTATTAGTAAATAAATAACTGCCCTGTTCAAAGTTAGACACTCAGCCCATCAGGAATGAAAAGACACCCTACTCAAAAGTCAAGGGATGGATTAATGAACCTAAATGTCCTTGCAAAGAAGACTTCTCATTACCATACAACTGATTTCCTTTGGTGGCCCAAAAATTCAAGCAAGACAACCAATGCAGTTTTTAAAATTAGTTTACCAAATAATAGGTCAGGCATTCACTAACAGCCTTAAAACAAACAAAAAAAAAACACATTAACCATTTTTCATGCCTCATTTTCCCACTCACCACTATCACTTACCCTACATTGATATAAGTACCATTAGTCTTCCAAGTAAAACTGTCAATCCTCCAGCCTTTGTTCCATCATTCTGATGAAATCTCCATTTGGGGAGACGAAAGCACTTAATCGATTTCGTTTTTGGGATGTGTTTTGGTTTACGCAATAAAAGGATTTACTACATCTTGGAGTGACTTGCCTGTATCTTGGAAATTAGGATAACCTTCATAGTGCCGGAAACCTTTGTGTGTTATTTGGTTCGTGTTTTCTTTTTTTAGGAAAGCAGAGATAATATATGGGGAGAGCAAACAGTGCCCCCCACTTCTAAATATTTTCAGGGCAGGCTTTACTTTAGAACTGTTTCCATATTTCCTAATTTAGGCAAAATTCTAGAAAACAGTTACTTATGGACAACTAGCCTCCTGCATTCAACAGTACAGCATACTCTCCCCTCAGTAGCATGTATTTATGACAAACAGAAGTACAATAGCTATGATATTCTCATAATTATATGGATAAAGGGAGTCTTAAAGGCGCTATTTTTATAAACTTCACTGAAGCCTTTTACTTAGTAAGACCACAAAAATACTTCTGCATTCTGTTTCATTAACAGGTATAAGTACTAATGGTCTCCAATGGTGTCAGTGAGAGGGTTTTCAATTAAAAATTAACTTTGACTCTTCCATTTGGTGAAAATTATTTAAGAGGTCAAGCAAGACTCAATTGTATTGCCTCTCAATATTCATCAATAGATTCCCAGCGACCTCTCTAAACTTCCTAATATACTGTATGCAGATGTCAGGGTATTCTATAGGTCCAGTACTTCCCTTCTATTAATCAAACAATAATTAGAATCAGGCCGCTGTCATCACTCCAGTTGTTTCCCCACCGTAGGCATCAGTGTAACTAAATACTTCACCTCCATCTTTATATGTGAATCTCCTCATCATACACGCTTAATCACTTTGGAAAACATTTAGTTCTTCCTTCTCCTACTTCCTCTTCCTCCCCTCCTCGTCATATTTTCCCTCCTCTCCCATATCCTCTCTCTTTTGTACCACATGCAGTTTCACACCCCATCATTTATTTCCATGTCACATCTGAAATTCTTCTTTTTCTCCCATTCCTTCTTCCTCCATCTCCTTTCCCCTGCCTCTTCTTTTATTAGTTTGATTATCCTCCCCATACCTTCAACTGTCCAGATTTTTGGCTCATATTTTTTGTCTGTTCTTCATAACATTTGTGGTTTTCTCCACAAAAGATTCAAAAACTAGTTGAAACAAAAGAAAAGAAGACAAACCACACTGGCAACTGTGAATGTAAATTAGCGCTTTCGTTTACTGGCAAATTGTAAACTTCTTCAGATAAAACGCCATCTTAGCACACTCTTTATATAATACAGTACATTCTGATGTCATCAAAATACATAATTGATTAATTAATCAATTAACTGAATTGAATATAAGGAACTTTTAAAGAGCCCACCTACATAAATTCCAGGTATTAGATATGAAATAGTAATATACAAAATTGTTGTTGCAAAAGCATGTTCAAATCAATGAGAGACACATAACATATAAAATATAAAATACAATACACTATCTATATAAAGCTTTCAATTTCAACAAACTTTTTATAGAAATTATTTCATTTAAGCCTGGTGGTGAGGTTGCATCAAGTTTAAGCTGCCATAAAATTTCTTTTTCTTCCAATTTGAGGCTTTCTGGCAAATCACTGGAATGATCTAAGGATTTAAGTCACTAAATAATGGCATACATTTGAGTTTCAGGCTTCATATCCTTCAAAAAGTGTATGGTAAAACAAGCACCGTTACTCTAGCAACTTTTTTAAGTTTATTAGACCAATATTTAAAATATGTCCATATTCTTTGGTCTTTGTCACACCATTTTGTCAGGCTTTGTACAGATTTCTTGCACTAACAGGTTGAGAGGTATGATACTCCCTCCCCCTGAACTAATACTCTAATCCCTTCATGTCCATCGTCTTTTAATTTATGAACCCCATCACCTAACTTAATACTTTCTCAGTAGATCTGTTCTCAGTCTTTTTAAATATTGTAATATTATGGATATATGAAAACAGAAAATGCTGCAGTTTGTAATTTTGTCACTAGCTGTGAATTTATTTTGTTTGTTATTTCAGTCTTTGTAATCATCTTGCAAACCTCTGTAGTTTCATTGCTTTGTGTCAACTGGTTGGCCAGAAAGAGGTCCATTTGGAGCAGTGTTCTACCCTGTTTACAAATTTAAATAAATAAATGAGTCAACAAAATATAACCTATTTCCACTCTACATATGAAGCGTTCTTCAAGAACTAACTGAAGTAATTTCACTTTAGGTCTTATGTATACTTTATAGCTCTTCTCTTTCCTCATCAATACATAGTTTTATGTGGTGACTAACAGTGAAAAGTATTGAAAGAATGTCTCTTTCAGCATGTAAGCTGAAACAAATTCCTTTTTAAAATAAAAGGCCATGAGATTTGAATATAAAAAAAAGATAGAACCTCCATAATCTGTGGCAAGAACACATGAAAATGAAGAAATTGAAAGGTACTGAATGGTTCCGGGTCTATATTAGAAGATCGAAGACGCATTCTTTCGAATGCGTCTTGGTCGAACTTAAAAGGCTGAAAACACAAAATATCAAAGCGGCTGTTAAGCAAATGTTTTCCCTGGGAAAGAATTTTCTTGGCCGCTTAGGTACTTTGCTGTTTCGGCACTGTATCTCGGAGTTGGTATATTTAAGTGGGGGGGGGGGGCAAAGCCCCCCACTTAATGTAATGTTTGAACTTGTTTTTTAAATGTTTTTTTTTTTTTGTTAGAACAGCTAATTTTTTCCCCTTGGAAAAAAATTGCTGTTCTGACACTCCGACATTGTAAGCTTTCACTTACATAGAGTCGATTAATCACCGTTCGCTTTTCTAAGCATACGGTGATCTAATATAGACCCATGGTTCCTGGGTGCTAGACAATGTTTAGGTAATGTTTTACTGAGAAAAATGTCTGTGATGAGGTTAACTACATTGGAGGTAGGAAATGATGTTTAAGGACTGTTAGTGCAGTAAAAAACAAATTAAAGTCACTCATCGTTCTGAACCTGAAAGTATTTCTCTATTCTTGTCTAAACCTCACCACATGTGGGGCCCAAATAGCACACTCACATATGCAGTGACTGCTACAGACAGACTCAAAGTGAGTGCACTCATTGGTTGCTCTAAAGACTTCATGTTGCAAAGTGTTGTTTAGAGATACAGTGCACAGAGGAGCACAAGCAGTCTGCTCACCAGGGCTTGTATGCTGTCATTCTGGATCCGTATTCACAGATATGAATCGCAGTCTGTAGTGGTAATTTACAACCCTCCCTTGTACTTTATAAACAGGATGTAGGAGCACATTATGCACAGTGCCATACAAGCACTTCTCTGCCCAGTTCATCCCGGTCTCCTTAAATAGTGAAACAGATGCTGTACTGTGCTGTGTAGTTAGCGAGCTCATCTCAGTACATTATCAACCTTCTGTATCAGTTCAGTACATTATCGACCTTCTGTATCAGCTCAGGTCATTATTGACATTTTCTGTCAGCTCAGTACATTATCGACCTGTACAGATGTCCAGTAGTCTGTTGCTGCACTTCTCTCTGCCATCCTGCCTGTCATTCATAAAGGAATTACTGTCATTAGGCATAACAGCAGACTGGGATTCATTACCACATTACAGTAATGAGGGGATCTGGTATTGTGTGACCTCCCATTGGCAGTGACTCACTGACATTACTTACTGGGGAAAGGACAAGGCTGGCTGAAGTAGCAGGGACTCTCTTACCACTTGGGAGTTTTCCACTATGCACTGGAAGAGTTGGGTGTTTTTATTTTTGCGACAGTGTTAATATTTTGCACAGGATTGTTTGCAGCATATTTGGTGGAAAAGGGGATCACTGTGCAGAGAAGCACAGCATCATTGGACCGTGCCAGGCTACTGTCCCAAAAGTTATCCCACTGAGACCAGCCAGTACTCCAATGAAGCTGGCCCCTTAAATCATGTATGGGCAGGGAGGGGTGGTGTTTGCATATATGTAGTCTGTTCAACAAGTGCAGTACTTCCACACTGGTGCAAGATTTAACCAGCTGTGTTCTACACTTTGTGAATCATTCAGCACTTCTGTTCACAGGAATACTGCATACCAGCCCAACTAAACTGGGTTAAAGCTATGCTGCACTGCAAAATCCTTAATGCTGCTGCACATTTTAGGTAGGAAAAGCCAGATCATTCAGGCAAAAAGAGGTCACATGGGGGAAGGAAGTGATCAGGAAAAAAGTGTAAGCTGCCACTTAAGGCTAGTCAATCTGCACACATTAATGGCATGTTGATGCCACTTACCATGCAATGCAGTTATCAAGGGAAGTGAAAGAGTGCAGCAAGCAATGTGACTGAGTATGCTATGCACATGCTATCTGCAAGTTAACAGTTGTAAGATTTTACAAAAGATTGTAAAGTTTATTGTTCATGTTTTTGTTTAGGATTTCTACAACTAGTACAAGTTAAGTACATGTTGTAGCTGATCAGACATTTTGTTTATGTCTATGGGCTTTGTGACACCCTGCACTGGCCCAATAATCAAGGAGTCTCAAGTCTCACCAGTGGCAGCAGTGGGGAATGTACACACTGGGAGGATGACAAGCACACACAGTAAAGTGCAATTTCCCTTAAGAGCACACAGAGATAGTCAGTTTGGGGCTGATTTCTCCCTCTTTTTCCAGATCCCCAGTAAGACTTTCCACTGGCACAGCTATAGAGTAGAGCTCTGAGCTGAGTGGCCAAGCCAAGACCTCCAGCACCCTCTCTGTCCAACCATTGCTTCATGTCCCTGCCCAAGTAGCTGATACACACACTCTTTGAGATTTGATTTATACACAAACACACATACCTGGGAAAGGCTGGCACAGGTTTACTAACTATGCCCCTTTTCCCAGACTATGAGGTAGTTTGGACTGCCACAAGCTACTACTTATCAGCTACTTTAGGGCCCTTAACAAAGGGTGTCCAATCTTACTGTGTAATGCTACTGTTAATACAAATGGTAGTTTGTACCAAGAGCAAGGCTATTAGGAGTGGTGTGCACAGTGTCACCAAATAGATATACAAGTACTCTAGGAGCTTAACTATATCTCACAAATATCAGCCACAATGATAGGTTTAAATATATTTAATAATAAATAATAAAAGAACAAAAAAAAAAAATACTCAGTAAACAATCACAGTTACATTAGTGTTCAAAATCAAAGGAAATATTTAAAACAGCTTTGCAGGACAGTCTCAAATAAAGAAAGAAAACATTTAAGCAATAAATCACTATATTCCTAACTGTATCTAAGAGAATTCACTGTACCCTAGTTAACTTACTTACAGAGCCAGGCAAGACAGATGTGGTGAGTGGGTCTTCCAGCTGATGCTGTCAGGTCAAAGACAAAATACAAAAAACTTGCAGTTCTAGACATTATGTCTCCTGTTGCACTGAAACCATCTTTTATGGTGCAGTTATAAAATAATTTAATTTCAACTATTTTCTGAAGTTTTACAAGTTAACCTTCTATGTGCCAGTTCCCACAGTTAAAATAGTTTATATACATTTCTGTTCTTTTCCAGTAGGGAGTACTGAAGACACATTTCTAAGCTGAGTACTCTACAGCACATCTCTTCAGCACACGTCTGTCCAAACTGTCTTATATGACATACAGTTCTAGTACATTTGTAACACAAGCATATGAATTATGTTGATAGTCACAATTGACATATAACCATTTACAAAATTCCAGACAGCTGTGCTGGCAGTATCTCCCTCTGTCACACTTCTGTATAAATCATATTAATATTTACAAATGACATAATTATTTACAAAATTCCAGATAGCTAAGCTGCCAATATTTCCTTTTGTGACATACCCCCCCCCCCACCAAAACCTCAAGCTATTTTTCAGGTGCCCTTGTGAAATGTTGCTTGAGAGGGTGAGCCTGTCTGGGAATACTCTACCCCATATCCATGAGTTCCCTGAACCTTGTCCTGAGGTTTAGGACATATGCCACAACAGACTCCTTGTGGGCTTCACACTCACCCTCCCACTCATCTCAAATCAAATCTAGAGGTCTCCTCACCATATGGTCATACAGCAACTCAAAGGGTGAAAAACCTGTGGATTCTTGGGGCACCTCTCTGTAAGTAAACAACAGATGGGGCAAATATTTGTCCCACTCCCTCTTAAACTGCCCTGCAAATGCCCATAGCATGGTCTTGAGTGTAGTGTTTAACCTCACAACAAGACCATCATTAGTCTGGGGATGGTAGGGGATGGTCTTTATGTGCTTCAACCCACAGTAGTTCCACAGACAAGCCAGCTGGTCTGACGTGAAATTGGCACCTCTGTCAGTCAGTATTTCTTTTGGGAAACTTGCCCTGCTGAAAATCTCTAACAAAGCATGTGACACCTTTTCTACCTCAGTGGAGGACAGAGCCACCACCTCAGGGTATCTGGTAGCATAATATACTATCACTAGGATATACTTTTTCCCTGTGGAACTTGGGGTACTCAGAGGCCCCACAATATCCATAGCTACCCTCTGAAATGGCTCCTATATCACAGGTAAAGGCATCAAATGAGCTTTTATCTTGTCTCCTGCCTTGCCTACCTTTTGGCATTGCTCACAGGTCCTGCAGTACCCTGTTGCATCCCTGGAAATCCCAGGCCAATAAACGTTCTGCATAATGCATCTTTTGGTATGCTTTATGGCCATTATGACCTGCAAAAGGAATATCACAGATCATGGCTAGAAGTGCCAGATGGTAGGATCTGGGCACTACCAACTGCTGTATTCTCTCACCCTCTAGACTTCCCTCAGGGGACCACTCTCTGTACATTAACCCTTTGTCCCAGTATACAGATCCCACCTTCCTTGAGAATCAGGTGCCTCACTGGCTACCTCCCTCAGGCCTTGTAATGCAGGGTCTGAGAGCTGAGCCTGTCTCCACTATCTCTTTGTAACCCTTCCCAGCTCCCCTTCCACAGGAAGTCTGGTATTCTGTGACAGCGGTACCTCACTGTCAGCCTGGCTACTACTACTCACCTCTCCCCGTGCAGTCACTCTATCCAAGGGAACATCAGTACCCACAAGCAGCTGTGGCTCACCTTCAGTTTCAGTGCTACAGGGTAGTTCCCTCTCTGAAGTAACCAGCACACCAGTCCTGGCTTCAAGTTTGTAGTCTGTCTGGGTACCCTCAGGCTATCAGACCCACATGCTTTTCTCCATCCTGACTGCATGCAACTGCATACACAGAAGGTACTGTACTATCAAAATCATTCCCTATCAGGACACCTGCAGGGATATCCTCAAACACACCTACTTGCTTACTTCCTTTTCCACCCTTCCAGTCAAGGTGAGCCCTCGCCATATGTATTTGGAATGGGGTCCCTCCTAAAGCTCTGACTGGAGTAGACTACCCTAGTAAGTAGTGCTCCTCTTTAACCATTGCAGGCTTCAGAATGATTAGGTCTGAGGCTGTGTCTGTCTTAGCAGTGGCCTGTTTTCCATCTGCTAAGACAGTATATAACATCTTGTGGTAGTTTAGTACCCTTCTTGTCTTCAGACAACTTACTGCTGGCATTCTGTCATTCCAACTTTCTTGGTCTCTCACCTTTTGTTCCCCACTTTATCTCCGTGGACATCTATATATTACATGGCCCCACTGATTGCATTTAAAACATTTAACCCTTGGTCCTGGCTGTGTACCTGGACTAGTGGCTTCCCCTGCCACTGGTGGACTCTGTTGGGGTGGTTTAGGCTTCTCACCCTGGGTACCCTTACATCCATGAGCAGCACTGGGTGTCACTTTCCTGTTCAGTGATGCCCTGCTTGCTAGGTATAGGTTTTCCTTTTCCCCACCTCATCTGCAGTATTACATTCTCTATCTACTAAACAGATTATCATGTCTTTGGGCAAAGTGCTAAGGGCTTGGTCCCTCACCAAAAGGTCTGCCAGTCCTTCAGAGGTGGTGACCTGACACCCACTCACCCATCTATGAAAATAAGTACTAAGTTCAGCAATATATTCACACACACTTTCATGTGCCTTGCATCTATCCTCACAAAACATTTTTCTATAAGCTTCAGGTGTTAACTTAAAACACTCTGACAGGCAATTTTAACAGTATTATAATTTAAGCAATTGGTGTCAAACAATTTAGAAATAGCAGTCAAAGCTTTACCATGGAGTATGGTGGTCAGGAACAGTACCCAGAGCCTTTGATCAACATTATACTGTTTACACACCCTTTCAAACATATGAATAAAACTATCACAACTATCCCCCTTTGTGAATTGTGGAAGAATGTTATTGACATTTGTAGCTTCTGGGATTCAGTTACTCCCTTCCCCATTATCTCCATGACCCTTGTGAAGAGTCAGCATCTCCTTTTCATGTTGTCCCTGCCGCTCATTCTCTTCAGCCTGCAGATGTCTCAGTCTCACTGCTACTTCTAATTCCATTTGTTTTCCTGCCACAGTCTCTCTGCTGGTTCCAGTTCCAAATGTTTGGCCTCCAGTTCAAGTCTGTTTAACTCCAGATGGATTTTTAAGTCCTCTGTGGAAAGGTTAAACTGTCCATTTTCTGAGAGTTGTACGCTCCCACGGCCAGTCTGATTGTCCTCCTGGTTGCTGGTCTGTGATGCAGCTGTGACTAAGGCTGCAATCATTTCTGCTTTAGTCAGATTGACATGCTCCAGTCCTTTGGCTTGGCACATCTCAGCCAACTGGCTCCTTGTCAACTTGCCATACTCCTCTGCTGACATCCTTGCCTGCTCTCCCTGACTAACTAAGCTAACAAAAAAAATAAAAAAAAAATAAAGCAATCGTGATATGAAACTCTGAATGTTTACTGTGTGGCTGATTGAGAGCACATACACTTTTTTCCATCACCACTGTTTACAGGCTACAGGAATGCACTATCCACAACCCTAAATCCTAATATGTGGATATCCCACCACTGCCAACCAATTAATATGTGACACCCCATCACTGGCCAAGTAATCAAGGAGCCTCAATTGTCACCACTGGCAGTAGTGGGAGATGTACACACTGGGATGACAAGTACACACAAAGTAAAGTGTGATTTCCCTTAAGAGCACACAGAGATCACAGTCAGTCTGGGGCTGGTTTCTCCCTCTTTCTCCAGATCCCCAATAAGACTCCCCACTGGCACAGTTATAGAGTTGAGATCACAGCTGAGTGGCCAAGCCAAGACCTCCAGCACCCTCTCTGTCCAACCAGTGCTTTGTGTCCCTGCCCAAGTAGCTGACAGCCACACTCTTTGAGATTTGATTTATACACACACACACACACACACACACACACACACACACACACACACACACACACACACACACACACACGCACACACGCGCACATGCTCACACACACACACACACACACACACACACACACACACACACACACACACACACACACACACAGCTGAGAAAAGCCTGGCACAGGTTTACTAGCTATGCCCCCCTTTCCCAAACTTTAAGGTAGTTTGGACTGCCACCAGCCACTCCTTATCAGCTACTTTAAGGCCCTTAACAAAGGGTGTCCAATCTTACTGTGTAATGCTACTGTTAATACAAATGGTAGTTTGACCAAGAGTGAAGCTATTAGGAGTGGCCTGCACAGTGTCACCAAATAGATATGCAAATACTCTGAGAGGTTAAATATGTCTCACAAATATCAGCCACAATGATACGTTTAAATATATTTAATAATAAACAATAAAAGAACAAGAAAATACTCAGGAAACAATCACAGTTACATCAGAGTTCAAAATCACAGGAAATATTTAAAACAACATTGCAGGACAGTCTCAAATAAGTAAAGAAAACATCTAAGCTATACGTTACTATATTCCTAACTGTATCTAAGAGAAATTACTATACCATTGCTAACTTACTTACAGAGCAAGCCATGACAGATGTGGTGAGTGGGTCTTCCAGCTGATGCTGTCATGTCAAAGACAAAATACAAAAACTTCTAGTTCTAGACATTATGTCTGCTGTTGCACTGAATCCATCTTTTATGGAGAAATTATAAAATAATTTAATTTCAACAGTTTTTCTGAAGTTTTGCAAGTTAACCTTCTATGTGCCGGTTCTCACTGTTAAAACATACACTTTTACATAGTTACAATAGTTTATATATGTCTCTGTTCTTTTCCAGTAGGGTACACTGCGGATACATCTTTAAACTGTGTACTGTACAACATATCTCTTCAGCACACATCTGTACAGACCATTTTATAACATACAGTTCTAGTACATTTGTAACACAAGCATATGAATCATGTTGATATTCACAAATGAAACATGACCATTTACAAAATTCCAGACAACTGTGCTGGCAGTATCTCCCTCTGTCACACTTCAATATAAATCATATTAGTATTCACAAATGACACATAATTATTTACAAAATTCCAGATAGCTAGGCTGACAATATTTATTTTTGTGACAAGCTTTACTATGTTTTTTTTTTTACAAAAGACCAACATTGCATTTAGTACATTGCTCTATGATATCTAACATCAGTGTTTCTCAGAAGGTTCTAGGTGAAAAAATACATTGTATCTAGAAAACTGTACATGTCCCATGGATTTGAAGTGTAAGTGGTATTTTTTATGAAAGAAATTTTAATTTTAGTTTTGCCTGCACTATTATGCCTTGATGTGTGCCAGATCTTTTGTGGAGACTCACATTGATTTCTGAGCTCAGAAATATTAGGTACTACTAGCAGGTTATTTTTGGGTTGTCCTTCTGCTTTTGGTGTATAGAGAGGGCTGTCCAGGATGTCTCGTTTGTAATGTGGATGAATGGTCAGTTTGCTAAACACAGTAGCAAAGAAACTAATTAGCTCAGATCAATATGATCTCTTGTCTGTTTTATTTACTTTTTCAAAGTTTTCTAGACACTTCCTGAGTGTTTTTTTTTTTTAACAGGAGCGGTACTGCTATATCTGTCCAGATATAGTAAAAGAATTTACCAAATATGATGTAGATCCAGGCAGATGGATCAAACGATATAAGGGAGTAAATGCAATCAACAAGAAAGAATTTTTAATCGATGTGGGATACGAGCGATTTCTTGGACCTGAAATTTTCTTTCATCCTGAGGTAAGCAAGTAGTATTTAGTGAAGTGCAGTAGTTGAAATGCAGTTTCCATGTGCTGTGCAACACTGCCATCTAGTGGCAAATGCCATGAAACACTGAATTCTGGAAAAGTTTTTTTTTAGGAGTAAACACCAGAAGGCAGAGGTGATGTAATACATCTAACTGAGCCAACAG